>NC_080175.1:58002062-58039562 GCF_950295315.1 Erinaceus europaeus
AAATAAAGCAAACAAAAAACTTATACAAGGAGGCTAGGCAGTGGTACACTGGGTTCCACACATAGTACCATGGGCAAGGGCCTCAACCAGGACCCAGGTTCAAGCCTCCACACCCCATCTGCAGAGTGGTGAAGCAGGTCTGCAGGTATCAATCTTTTTCTCTCCTTCTTTATGTCCCCAACTCAATTTCTCTATGTCCTACCATCCCCACCCCACCCCCCAAAAAAATCAAGGGTCAGCAAAATAGCTCAGTTGGATAGTGTGCTGTTTTGCCATATACATGACCTTGGTTTCAAGTTCAGCCCCTGCTGCACTGAAAGAAGATTTGGTACTATGGTCTCTTTCACTCTTTCTGCCTCTATCAAAAAAGAAAGAAAGAAAGAAAGAAAGAAAGAAAGAAAGAAAGAAAGAAAGAAAGAAAGAGAGGAAGGAAGAAAGGAAGAAAGAAATAATAAAAAAAATTAATTTAGAAAACACCTAGAATTGCCAAAACCATCTTGAGGAAAAGAAACAGAAATGGAGGCATCACACTCCCAGACCTTAAACTATATTATAAAGCCATCATCATCAAAACAGCATGGTACTGGAACAAAAATAGGCACACAGACCAGTGGAACAGAATTGAAAGCCCAGAAGTAAATCCCAACACCTATGGTCATCAAATCTTTGATAAGGGGGCCCAAAGGATTAAATGGAAAAAGGAGGCTCTCTTCAATAAATGGTGCTGGGAAAACTGGGTTGAAACATGCAGAAGAATGAAATTGAACCACTTTATCTCACCAGAAACAAAAATCAACTCCAAATGGATCAAAGACCTAGATGTCAGACCAGAAACAATCAAATACTTAGAGGAAAACATTGGTAAAACACTTTCCCACATACACCTCAAGGACACCTTTGATGAATCAAACTCAATTGCAAGGAAGACTAA
Source organism: Erinaceus europaeus (assembly GCF_950295315.1). Lineage (NCBI taxonomy): Eukaryota > Metazoa > Chordata > Mammalia > Eulipotyphla > Erinaceidae > Erinaceus > Erinaceus europaeus. The sequence goes on from NC_080175.1 coordinate 58,002,994, forward strand.
AGCAGAAACAAACCAATGGGACTACATCAAATTGAAAAGCTTCTGCATAGCCAAAGAAACTATTAAACAAACAGAGAGACACCTCACAGAATGGGAGAAGATCTTCACATGCCAGACATCAGACAAGAAACTAATCACCAAAATATATAAAGAGCTCAGCAAACTTAGCACCAAAAAAGCAAATGACCCCATCCAAAAATGGGCAGAGGATATGAACAAAACATTCACCTCAGAGGAGATCCAAAAGGCTAACAAACATATGAAAAACTGCTCTAGGTCACTGATTGTCAGAGAAATGCAAATTAAGACAACACTAAGATACCACCTCACTCCTGTGAGAATGGCATACATCAAAAAGGACAGCAGCAACAAATGCTGGAGAGGATGTGGGGACAGAGGAACCCTTTTACATTGCTGGTGGGAATGTAAATTAGTACAGCCTCTGTGGAGAGCAGTCTGGAAAACTCTCAGAAGGCTAGACATGGACCTTCCATATGATCCAGTAATTCCTCTCCTGGGGTTATACCCCAAGGACTCCATAACACCCAACCAAAAAGAGGTGTGTACTCCTATGTTCATAGCAGCACAATTCATAATAGCGAAAGCCTGGAAGCAACCCATGTGCCCAACAACAGATGAGTGGCTGAGAAAGCTGTGGTATATATACACAATGGAATACTATGCAGCTATCAAAAACAATGAACCCACCTTCTCTGACCCATCTTGGACAGAGCTAGAAGGAATTATGTTAAGTGAACTAAGTCAGAAAGATAAAGATGAGTATGGGATGATCCCACTCATCAACAGAAGGTGATTAAGAAGATCTGAAAGGGAAACTAAAAGCAGGACCTTATCAAATTGTAAGTAGGGCACCAAAGTAAAAACCCAGTGGTGAGGGGTAGACATGCAGCTTCCTGGGCCATTGGGGGGTGGGAGTGGGCGGGAGGGATGGGTCACAGTCCTTTGGTGGTGGGAATGGTGTTTAAGTACACTCCTAGCAAAATGTAGACATATAAATCAGTAGTTAATTAATATGAGAGGGGGAAAATCAATTGTATGTCTCAAAGTTTCTCAAAACACTAACTGAATCTTTTTAATATATAGGCTACGTATTTGATATGCGGACTCTCTCAAAAGCCTAGACCAAGTAGATTAGAAGCATCCAATAGCACAGCTATATACAAGATACTGGATACTGTACAGCAAACCATAACAAAAGGACTTTTCAAAGTTAACTCAATTAACAAATAATGTGATGATAACATTAACTATCGATTGTCTTTTTGAACCCTAAGACAGCAGGAACCTCACATCTCCACTCCACTATAGAGCCCCTACTTCCCCCAGTCCTGGAACCCTTGGATAGGACCCACTTTCCCGTATGCCTCTCCCAATCCATACCAAATAGTATTGCATCCGCCGATCACAACCTAACCAACACAACGATTGCCACCTCAACATGCTTCACCTCAAACTGTGTCCAGAGACTTCACGTGTGGAATGACAACCCTTCAGCTTCATTACTCGGGTGAGACCTTTCCTTTTATAGTACACTCTAATTTCATCTCAAGTGGTTCACTTTCTAACAAAGTCCCATAACCTAGATATACGCCAGTTTCTGTGAGAGAGAGCTTATGTTCACACGTATCCATAAACTACTGCAAAATATATACCTGAAAGCAGAAGTACACTAGAGTTTGCAGTGAGTACCTCCCTAACACTTCCTCTCCACTATTCCAAGCTTTGGGTCCATGATTGCTCAACAATTTGTTTGGCTTCGTATGTTAACTCTCTTTTCAATCACCAGGTTCCAGATGCCACCAGGATGCTGGCCAGGCTTCCCTGGATTGAAGACCCCACCAATGTGTCCTGGAGCTCAGCTTCCCCAGAGACACACCTTACTAGGGAAAGAGAGAGGCAGACTGGGAGTATGGACAGACCAGTCAACGCCCATGTTCAGCGGGAAAGCAATTACAGAAGCCAGACCTTCTACCTTCTGCAACCCTCAATGACCCTGGGTCCATGCTCCCAGAGGGCTAGAGAATGGGAAAGCTATCATGGGAGGGGGTGGGTTATGGAGATTGGGTGGCGGGAATTGTGTGGAGTTGTACCCCTCCTACCTTATGTTTTTGTTCATTAATCCTTTCTTAAATAAAAAATTAAAAATAAATTAAATTTAATTTAAAAAAAGAAGAGGCAAAAAAAAATTAATTTAGAAAACCTAATCACAAAACATTCGGAAAGAGTATTCTTCAATTCATGATACCAGAACATATTTACCAGAGATGGGATTCCTCTATTCTCAGTCTACTTTGAAGCATCCTGGTGTCTCGTGGGAAAGAATAAATCACATGTGGAAACTAGACCCAGATTACTTTCTTGGGAGCAAGATCCTTGAGTCTTCCAGGTAGGCACCGTCAAAGGCTCCAGGTTTGGAGCCTGTCATTAGGCACATGCGATTGCCAGCTATTTATTGAGTACATAGTATGTGTGAAGTACTGCACCACTGGTTTTGGCAGGAAGGAAATGAGGAAGTAGAACAAGTTCCTCCTCCCATTCCATTAATACTATAATGTGGGACTGGAAGATAGCATAATGGTTCCTCAGAAGACTTTCCTGCCTGAGGCTCCCAAGTCCCAGGTTCAATCCCTAGCCCCAGTATCAGCCAGAGTGGAGCAGTGCTCTACTTTAAAATAAATTAATTAAATTATATTAATGAGTATGGTCAGGATATGGTGTAGTGGATAAAGCAATAGACTCTCAACCATGAGGTCCCAAGTTCAATCCCTGGAGGCACATGTACCCGAGTGACGTCTGGTTCTCTCTCTCTCTCTCTCCTCCTATCTTTCTTATTAATTAATAAATAAAATATTTTTAAAATTATATTAATGTGCACAGCAAATTTACACCAAATGCCCTTCAGCTGTCAAGTACAGTGTTAAAATCCAGGGAAACCAGGAGTAAACAAATAGAATTTCACAGACTTAAGGCTGAAATCTGTCTATAGTCCCATCAATCTACTAAGAGCCTTTCCCTGACTTCACCAACTGTCACCCCAAGTTGATTCAGTACACTCACTGTCATCTTCTTCCTTCTCATATGGGACTTGCCTTGGCTACTCTCTTATATCCTTCAGGAAGAAAACAAACTTTTCTCCACAAACCATTGTTTCTCAGGGACAATGTGGAGCCGGCTCCTCTGTAGGGCCGAGTTCAACCAGGACTGCTTCCCTGGGGCACAGTGGGGGCTGGGCCAGCTGCCCCTAAGAGTTCAGTTCCCTTTGAAGACAGATCAGCCCTGCTTCCCCTCTCCCTCCTTTCATGAGTGCCTTCCATCAGCCCCACTCAACAGAGAAATCTCCTGGTCTCTAAATGTTCATCTCAAACTCACTCCCTTCCAAGTTCTCCAGTGCTGAGTCTCGGGACACCTCTTCGTGAAGATGGTTAACAGCTCTGAAAACACACCCTGTCCGTTGTCTCAGATTCTCTTACTCAGACCACTTTGAAATCCTATTACCCTTTTTGAAACCATTGACTATGTCACCCACATTCTCAAATCCTATGAAGATTTTGGGGTCTCCTATTTGGGAACACACTTTAAGACTTTCACCAGATTCAGGAGGCCAGGTGGTGGCGCACCCAATTGAGAGCACATATTACCTACCATGTGCAAGGACTGAGGTTCAAGCCCCAGGTCTCCACCTGAATGGCCAGGGGGAAGGAAAATTCACAAGCACTGAGGTAATACTGCAGGTCTCTCTCTCTCTCTCTCTCTCTCTCTCTCTTCCCCCCCCTCTCTCATTCCCTTTCCCTATTTCTCTCTGTTTCTGTGGGGAAAAAAAGGGAAAATATAAAATAAGTTGAAAAGACTTGTTAGATGCTTCAGCCCATAGCCTGCTCATCAACTCAGACCTTGTTATATTCCCCAAATGCTCTCTGTGCTACACAAATAATGGAGATCTTATGGATACTAGCTCTGTAACTGAGCAAGAAACAATTAGAATGACTCTGCCCAGCCTACAGACATCAAATGGAGCTTCCAGGCCACACCCTAGTCACCTGAAAAACAACAAGGCCATTTCCATAGGATTCTGGGATGGATTTGCCTAGGAGCACATAGCTGAGATCTGAGTAGTGTTAAATGGTAATGAAAAGATGAAAAGATAGCAGGAGAGATGGATTTGGAATTAGGGGATCAAGGGAACCTGGCCTCTCTGTATTATATACTATGCTCTTTTTAAAATTTTACTTTCATTATTTAAATGATATAGCAAATCCTGCCATCATGTAAGCCATTATTAGTTACAAATCCAAATAAAAATTAACCAAAATTAAACAAATAATAAAGTTTTTTTCTTTAGCACAAATGAAGTTGTAAGGTTTTTTTATATTTATTTATTTATTCCCTTTTATTGTCCTTGTTGTTTTATATTGCTATAGTTATTACTGTTGTTGTTATTTTTTTTAATTTCTTTATTTATTCCCTTTTGTTGCCCTTGTTGTTTTATTGTTGTAGTTACTCGTGTTATTGATGTTGGATAGGACAGAGAGAAATGGAGAGAGGAGGGGAAGACGGAGAGGGGGAGAGAAAGACAGACACCTGCAGACCTGCTTCACTGCCTGTGAAGCGAACCCCCTGCAGGTGGGGAGCTGGGGGCTTGAACCAGGAGCCTTACACCGGTCCTTGCACTTTGCACCACGTGCGCTTAACCTGTTGCGCTACCATCCGACTCCCAAGGTTGTGAGTTTTTATGGAATATAGGTAGAGGAATCAGAAATGCCGATATCATTTTGCCTCTAGTTCAGTTCTCAGGACTGGGCTTAATTCTTTTTATTTTATAAGTCCTACTCTACTGCCCATTTCCAGGAGGTCAATATCACCATCTGCTTCACAGACAAAGAAATGAAGGTGGAAAGAGCCAGCCAGTATCATACACCCATTGTTGGAACCAGAATTTGAGTCCAAGCCTGACTGAATCCAAAGCCTAAGATCTCTGGACAACCTGGCACAACTGCCCACAGCAAAATCTGGAAGGTCAAGCTAGGTCGGAGGAATAGCTCATTTGGTTAGTGACTGCTTTGCCGTGTGCATGACCCACATTCGAGTCCAGCCCCTGCTTCATCAGAGGTGACTTCAGGGCTGTGGTCTCCTTGTCTCCCTCTAAAAACAAAACAAAAACTCACATCATCATCATCCCACTAGGGAAAGACAGACACAGGCTGGGGGTATGGATCAACCTGTCAACATCCACATTCAGCGGAGAATCAATACAGAAGCCAGAACTCCTACCTTCTGCACCGCATAAAGAATTTTGGTCCAGGGGCCAGGTAATGGCACACCAGGTTAAGTGCACATAATATTAAGCTCAAGGATCTGGGTTCAAGTCCCAGGTTCCCCACCTGCACGGGGGTCACTAGCAGTGAAGCAGGTCTGTAGGTGTCTCCCTGTCTCTCTCCCTTCTATTTCCCCTTCCTCTCTCAATTTCTCTCTGTCCTGTCCAATAAAATGGGGAAAAATGGCCACCAGGAACAGTGGATTCATGGTACCCACACAAAGCCCCAACAATAATCCTGGAGAAAAAAAAAATCTGGGTAAGGCTACACACCAGATCTGAAACTTAAAAATAAATCTTTTTTGTTGTTATTTTTTTTTGGTAGTTCCAGGGGGCTCATACATGAGCAACCCTACTGTTTTTAAGATTATATTTTCATTGTTTATTTCAGATAAAGAGAGAGAGAGAGAGAAATTGAAAGATATGTCACAGCACTACTTCACGTCTGTGTAGCTACCTTTAGTACTACAGCAAGGCTTTCATGTGATTCCAGGGTTCATAGCTGGAGCCTTGTACTTGGGAGGATTTGTGCACCATCTCCAAGGCCCTCAAGTTCATCTTGTATGAAAAGATTGGGTCATGTCAAGACAACCACGGGAGTCAGGCTGTAGCGCAGCGGGTTAAGGGCACGTGGCGCAAAGCACAAGGACCGGCATAAGGATCCTGGTTCGAACCCTGGCTCCCCACCTGCAGGGGAGTCGCTTCACAGGCGGTGAAGCAGGTCTGCAGGTGTCTATCTTTCTCTCCCCCTCTCTGTCTTCCCCTCCTCTCTCCGTTTCTCTCTGTCCTATCCAACAACGATGACAACAACAATAATAACTACAACAATAAAACAACAAGGGCAACAAAAGGGAATAAATAAATAAAATATTTTTTAAAATTTAAAAAAAAAAAGACAACCGAGTGAGAGGAAGAATATTCTAAGGAAAGGAAAGCATGGGTGTGACTGACATTGAAAGATGGATGGGTCATCCGATAGAACTGAAGTCAAGTCACAAGACTTCATGAAATTGACATGGCAGGTCTGGACATACTGTGGAAACCTTTGTAAATCTAAGTGGTTTGGCAGCTAGAAGTCATGACATGACCAGATCTGTATTTTGGAAAGACCACTGGAAAGTTCTGTGGATGAGAGTTAGGGGAGGGGAGCAATCAGAGGTTATAACAATGATCCTGGTGACCAATGATGAGGTGACACCGAGGTCATTGCTTGGAACCTGACCCACAGTAGACATTCAGCAAATGTTTTTACTTAATTGCTTAGTCTCACTAACATCTTGGTCTAATATAGTGAACAACTTTCCACGATGCAGCATCTTTTAAAATATCATTTACAAGGTTGGATGGTAGCTCACATAGTTCAGTGCATAGGCTACCACAGGTGAGGACCTGGGTTCAAGTTCCAAGTCCCCATCTGCAGGAAGGAAACCTCGTGAGCACTGGAACAGTGTTGCAAGTGTCTCTCCTTCTTTGTCTCTCTTTATTTGTCTCTCACACTCTATAAAAGAATAACTTTCAGGAATAGTGGAATCATGTAGACACCAAGTGCCAGAAAACAACCTCTTGGACAAAACAAAATAAAATAAAATATCATTTAGATTTTTCACAATGAATATCCTCTGAGGCTCTGACCAGACTGAGGAAGACATAGAGCTAAGTATTTATACCGAGGGGCAGGGTGGTGGTATACATGATACAATGCACAAGGGTCCAAGTTCAAGCTCCCAGTCACCACCTGCAGGGGAAAGCTTCACAAGTGAAGTAGGTGTCTCTCTGTCTCACCCCTCTCTATCTCCCCCTTCTCAATTTCTGGCTGTCTCTATCCGATAAATAAATAAATAATAACAACAATAATAAATGTAATTAAAAAATTTAAACAGAGAGAAAATAAATTTTATAAAAGCACTTATATTTCATTACTGGAAAAGTCATGATGCATTTTTGCATAAAAAATACCTCATAACTTTTCTGACAACCCAGTAGCTCACCTGCCACCGTGTAAGCATCTCTTGTATATTATCTCATTTCCTCCAACCAATAACCCTTCAAGCCAGGAGCGCCATTATTTTGCAAAAGAAGAAAATGATGCCACCATAATTCATGAACAGATTCATACAAGCAAAAGGGAAAGCAGGAAGTGAATTTAATGTGTAACTAACTTCCGAGTCTTAGGTAGATTATGGGTATTGTAGTAACAGAGGTTACCAGTAAAACCACATTCTCCCAGAGCAAACATTTCTGCACAGGATACATAAGAGTGAGTCAAGGGTGTGGATGAGGTCTCTCTGGCCCAGGAAGAAGAGTTTTGATTATGGTTCCATTTTTACAACACATGGCAGCAAACCATAGTGAGTCAGCTATTGTCATAACATATTCATACAATTCCAGAGAGGTATTCCCATCTCCACTCCTCTTGGTTAGTTCTGAGTCAGTAATAAATCAAAGAGATCCACCGTCTGGTGGGCTGAGGAGACTGGAAAAGTCATTTAACTCTTAAATGCCATCAAATATTCAATAGTATTATCAGGAAGTAGTACCACCTCCATAAACCATTTGGTTCCAGGTACACTGCAATTCAGACTTCAAACAATCCCTAAGTCAAGTAAAGGATTTTCAACCCTGAGCTTTATTAGAATTCTCCTTAAGTCAGTCTGCCAGGGGTAGCATCTGTCAACAGAGAACAAGAGAGCATCACACACCAAGGCCTGAAAGTTTTAAAAACAAAGCCAAATGAATCTCATTGGGGAAGGTCTTTTTCTTTCTTTAAGGTGAGAGATGGAGCACAAATGAAGCATACCATGGTAAATAAGAGCTGTGCTTGCTTGCAGTCATGCACTAGAGCCATTAAGCCTTAAGGTCTTAAGGTACCCAGCAATGCATATGATAAATTTCTCGAAAACATCCCAGCCATAACATAGTTCTTGCTGATTGCTCATTTACCCATAATGCATGCTGTCATAGCAAAGCCTGACAAATGACAGAGAAAGCTCAGGTTATTTTTTACACTGACTGCCAAGCCCCTCACCTCAGATTATTCATTTATTAGGGCAATCACTGAGGTCTGGGTACTTAATATTGTTTTCACCAAATATGAAAATGATCTACTTGCCTATTCTTTAGTTCCTCCTAGGGCAAGCCATTTATCATCAGCTCAGGATAAATGACTGCTTCATTATAGCTATAATTTATGAGGTGTTAGAAGTAAAGAGCCACGCCTAGAGACTTAAAGCTTTAATATGGATTAAAATAAGATAATCAATCAAGCTAATACAAATTTTCTCTCAGCATTATTTCTTGTTTAGAAATAGCTTAATAATTTGGTGGGGGGGTGTCATGCTAAGCCACATTGCATATCTCGTTACCTAACAGTCTGGGTGTCTGAGGGAATGTGTAAATAAATATAGGATGAGATAGAACCAAGAGGAAAAGGAAATCGACTCAAACCACCCACTGTGATGGACTGGAAGCCTTATTTTCCTTAATGGCTGCAGAGAAAAGAGAGTGGGGTTGGGGAGAGGGAGAGGGAAAGGGAGAGAGAGGCGCCAAGAAGTTGTCGAGGCAGGTGTAAAATTAAGTAGCCTGTTTTCTCTAATTTTCTCATTTCTCCAAGAGACTGCTGAAGGAAAGTTACTGCAACTTTATTTCACCCTTATTCTCTCCACAACAAAGAACTGAACTCTAGGGAGCAAAGTTATGTCTCAATAACATTTTGAAAATTCTGTTTTCCTTCACGTCGGCAGCAGGGTTTCACAACCCTGTGATTTTGGCCAAGGGTAGCTCCTCTCTGTATCTAGGGAATCGGGGATGATATTTCCCATTGAAAGCACAGCATGGCGAAGACTTTCTCGGATCTTGGTTGGTTTTTTTTTGTTGTTGTGTTGTTCTTTAAATAGTGATTAGGCCAGGCCAAAGCAAATATTATTTCTAAATTACGTGCCGGACTCAAAACGCTAACCTAAACCAATCTGACCACCAGAGTACCAAGTCTTTGAAGACTCTGAGGGATAGTCCACAGCTTACTGTTTTAAGCACATACCAACAGGAAGAGTGTCACCACCAGAATTAATAAATAAGCCATCTAAAAGATATTAAGGTGCTTGTGAAAAAAAAAAAGCCGTTCTCAAAGTTCTCGCCATTTTGCTTTCTCCCACCATGTTTCACCATGTTCCTCACAGGTGAGACAAATGGATCCTCTGCCTCCAGGCACATCTTGAAGGATACATGCAGCAAAGCCTGGTGACTGGAAACTACTCAGCCTTGAAATTAACATCCCTAGGAAATAAAAAAAAAGGGGAGTGAAGCTTTTTCCTCCCCTTCTCAGCAGTTCACATCTTCAGGACAAAATGGAGGTGCAGGGGGAGGGGGAGAGAGGATGAGGTTAAAAAAAAAGGAGCCAGAGTAGACAGTTGAAGCCATACTGTGTTCCTCCTGTTGTCCTGAAAGGCCCTTAATTTCTTTTCTTTCTTTCTTTCTCTTTTCTTTCTTCTTTTTTTTTTTTTTTAGTTTCCAGAAAGTGCAAAGATCCTGATTATAGCTTTAGTCAACATGACCAATTCCCACCTTCTCCCAGTCCCCTACCCCTGACACCATCCCACTTTCTTATACACACTACCACAGACTTAACCCCTAAGGAGTAAAAGCTGAGACTTTAACAAATGCTCTGTGGCAGCAGATGTTATTACACATGAAGCTGAGCATCTGCAGCAAAAGACAAGGGTCTTTTGCAAGCTTATCATGGGAACTGAATGCAAAAGCCATATAATTGCAACCTGGAGTGTGGCAACTTATGATATAAAATATTTCCACTTAGTGTAACTGTTTTCCATTCAACATGATTTCCAGCAATAGAAGCCTCTGGAATATCACTCAGACGGGTTTAAGTTAAATTCCAATCGAGATCTTTGTTAGCACAAGGACATTTTTCAATCCAGTCATCATCCCCCTGCCCCCCCCCAGCCCCACCCCCTGCATATAATTCAACAACAGCACTTCAACAGGGATAAAACAATTTAAGCCCTGCAGTCTGTGCGTGTGTGCATGTGCTTTTCGTGCCTCTAGATCTGGACAGAAAATGATTCACCTTAAGCACATGCATACTCCTCTCTCATTTGGATCTTAGACATGAGACAGTGGCGAATAAAAATGAAAGAGCAAAACGTAGCATTCCCAAATGCACAGCACTTGCAACACAAGAGGAGTTTCTAAATAAAAGATCTGTATTGGCTCTCCATATAAGAAATTTTGAGGCCCAGGTGGTGGTGCACCCGGTTGAGTAGAAATATTACAGTATACAAGGAGCCCCTGGTCCCTACCTACAGGGGGAAATCTTTGCAAGTGGTGAAGCAGGTCTGCAGGTGTCTCTCTGTGTCTCTCTCCCTCTCTCTACCCCTTCCCCCTCTCCTTGATTTCTGGCTGTCTCTATCCAATAAAGCAATAAATAAGAAAGAAAAAAACTTAGCTTGTGAAAATAAAGAGGGGTATATATTACCAAACTACCAGCCTTCTTAGCTGTGTTTAGACTGCTGGTGGTACTCAAGAGGAAGGAAAGCAAAAGACTTTGGGTTTGGTAATTACATGTTTGTTTGTCTAGCATTGCTTATCTCCAAGATTTCCAACATCTGTTGGATGTCACTGCTTGGTCAGGTGTGCAACCAACCAGGTTCAAGTTCAGACCCATTACACTGAAGGAAGCTTTCGTGCTGTGGTCTCTCTTACTCTCTTTCTCTGCTTCTCTACCATTCTATCTCGAAATAAATCCATTTCACAGTTCCTTCTTACACCTAATTTATCAGGCTCCTGAAAGAAGATTCTAGATATGAACAAGCTATATTAGCTCAGTGATATTTTGTATGCTATTTATACTGTATGTAGATAGCTTTCATGTGTGGTCTCACTATCATCCTTGTAATTTTTTTTACTTCTATTCTAATATGCTAGCACAAAATCTTTAGCACATAAGTAGTAAATTATATACAAAGAAGCTAGATAGCTCACCTGCTTTGACATGTTTGAGACCCAGGTTTGAAACCCTGTCATCATGGCATTAGAGGAAGCTTTAGTGCTTTGATATGATCTCTCTCTCTCTCTCTCTCTCTCTCTCTCCTTCAATCTGAAAAAAAATTGGCCTGGATCAGGGAAGCCCATACAACAACACAATACCAACAAAACACAATTTCATCATAGATGTAAAAAAATTCTTGTAGGCATGTTCAGAATAAACATGATGTGTTCAAGGCACAAGATCCCATTAACTGAACATTTTGAAGTGCAGAGTGGAAGTGCTTCTTTCCCCTCCCTCGGACACCTGCCTGACTCTTGAGGATGTGCTCCCTTTCTCAAATAATTTCACATCTCAAAGGACTAGAGCATCTCATGATCCTGAATATAAAAATCACTCACAATGGCCTTCCCCAAATGAGAGTTATCAGTAATAAAAAATCTAGAAGTAAATTGGCATTTCCAGGGCTGACAAAATAGCTCTTTTAGATAGTGCGCTGCTTTGCCGGGAGTACAAGTCAGGTCTCAGTCTAGCTTTCACAGCATTGAAGGAAGCCTAGGTAGTGATGAGGCCTCTCACTTTCTTTTCCTCTGCTGTTCAACTTTTCTGTCAATAGATTTAAAGATAGATAGATAGATAGATAGATAGATAGATAGATAGATAGATGACAGATAGATAGATAGATAGATAGATAGATAGATAGATAGATAGATAGGCAGGCACGTATGCAGGTCAGTGAGTGCTTCCAGTAAACATGAGTCAATGTGAGTGATGCTTTGGTCAACAAAATCCCTGACACCCATGTGCCATGTCCAGCTATGACCTATCTGTATCCCAAAGCAGGACTGCTTTCCCCGACAGGTGCTAGAGGGGACCCTTGAGTCTGCTCAGGAAACAGGACCCTCTTTCTCACTGAGAACAGGGGTGATCCAGCGACTTACAGAAAAGTTGGCCTGCATCAATGAAGCCCAAGCAACAATACAATAGCAACAACAACAAATTTTGTCATAGATGTAAACCTATTCTTGTAGGCATGTTCAAAGCAACCTTGATGTGTTCGAGGCATGAGGGCTTCCGAGACTGTGGGCTTCAGAGAGCTCAGGGGACCTTCAGCACCCAGACAATGGCTGACAACTCCTTACGATTTATCTGCCAATTGAATGACTGAGTGAGGACAGGGACTCCGGAAAAGCCTTGGGAGTGTGTTACAAGAACATGTGAGGGAGTCTGTCACTTCTCTTTAACTACATGGCCACCCACCTTCCCAAGTGGATCAGAGCTTTGAAGACCTGGATATCAGGTTTGAATGAAGTGATTGTGGGAAGTATACCAATCTGAGTAGCCACCATTGGGGTGGGGGGAGGGGAACAGTGCTAGAAACAAAACAAAAAAAAGAAACATACACATAGAGTACAAGTCCTTCTATAGAGCTCCTGTTTTCAAGCAACCCATGGGATTAAACCATTGAAATCAAATCCTGAGTGGGCTTCAGAGAGCTCAGGTGACCCTCAGCACCCAACCAATAGTTGACTACACCTACTTATCATATACTTGCTAATTGAGTGAATGAGTGAGCTGAATTAATTAATTGACTAATTAATTAATGAGTGAGTATCAAGATGCCTCAGTTGTTTGGATAAGCCTGCCTATCAGGGCTATTTTCACCATCTAGGCCAATTAGATTTGACTATTTCCATTTTTCTGTAAGGGTGGGAAAAAAGAGCATAAGAAATCAAATTCTTTTTCAAGAAGCCAGACCTCAGAGAAAGCAGAAGCTGGTACATCCCTTTCCATCACCATCACTGCAAAATGATCATTTTGATTTTTTAAACACTCATTCTTCTAGAGAAATGTCTCCATGCAAATAAATACATTTCTCCCAGTTAAAAAAAATTATATGAACTATATATATGTATATATATACACACACACGTGTGTGTATGTGTGTGTGTGTGTGTGTATGTCCTCATATGAATGAGATGAAAAAATAGCCACTTTGATGTAAACTGCTAGGTTATCAATTAGCTCCAGAAAACACAAATCACAGCCAGCCCTCGATACACAGAGGCTGCTAATTAATTAACATTAGATGTGATTAATAATGAGTCTCATTTAATAGCCAAGATTTGCCTGCAGTGGTGACATGACAGAACAATAACAACAACAAAACAGAAAGCCTTCAGAGAGCGAGCAACTGTATTTATCCTGATTGTGTTTGGGGGTTTTAACATGTTTTGTGCAGGCTGACAAATGGCCTATTAATTATCTAATGTTGTCTGACAACAACCGCTTGATAAAGATGTATGTTTGGGAATCACTGGATGGAAACTGCTTCGAGAAGAGCCCCAGAGGGGCCTTGCTGTCCTCAAACCTAGCTCCTAGTCCCAGTGACAGGCAAGACAAAGCCCTATCTCCCACCACAGCCTGCACAGATAAAATATGGCTTGGCATTAGGGACATTATTTTTTCCTCCCTTCCAGAAAACTGCTCTTGCAATATCTGATTAGAAGGAGGAGGAGGAGGTCTTTACTAAATTGGGGTTAAGGCATAATCAATATCACCCACGGCACGTCTGGGCTGTTCTGCATAAATACAGCACTTCATATTATTAAGGGATCTGGAATGCCCAGGAAAGCATATGGCTGGACACTGCAGTTCCTTCTCTCTTTCTCTCTCTCTCTCTCTCTCTCTCTAGTCTTTTTATTTAGAAGTTTATCTTCCAACCTGTTTGACAGCTGCTCCTAAGTGGTTTCACAGTGCCAAATTATTTTTATGATTGTTTGATGTTTTATTCTCCCATTTCAGTTAATGAGATAGGATCCCACAATGGCCATAATTCAGGTCTGTCAGGACTAAAAAGCATGCTTGTGGCAAGAGAGCCTGATGGTAAATAAGGCTAAAAGCAATGGATAATAAAAAACTCTGTTATCAGCATCGCCTTTGCAATCAAAACTTGTTGGGGTCAGAGCCTTCCTTTCTTTGTGTAGCTTCTGGATATTTCCAGCCCGGCAAGAGGGCCCTGGCCAGCCTCCTCCATCACCCATTTTTGACTCTGTGACCAAGTCCACAGCTCCTTGGAAAGGCATATGAGGAATCATATTAACTAAGAAATGTTAGAAGGTCTTCAAGATATCGAGTGCTATATTCTAATTAAAGGGCTTGTGTATCATTTACAGTGCCAGGCGAGTAATTTGTCATACACTGTTAGAGAGAAATTGTTCGACAAATAACCTTTCCAAGAGTCTTGAGAACAGCTTCATAATTGAAATCCCTAATGGTTTTGCTGGGAACTTTTATTAAGGTTTCAGGGATATTTTCCCCCTCTCCCTCAAGATTTTACAGCAACTTAGAGCTCAAACCTAGCAAGTTTCTCTCAGAAAAACTAACTAACTAAATAAATAAATAAGAAAGAAAGAAAGAAGGAAAAAAAGAAAGGAAAGAGAAAGAGAAAGAAAAACAACGACTTTTTCTTAATTATATTTACAAATGCCATAAATATTAGCAGAGCTGTTTCTGCCAGCATTCAAAATACAGTGGCTTGTTGGTAGAAAATGGGAGTGTTGTTTTATTTTATTGACTTGCTTTGTTGTTTTCATGTCTAATGAAGAAGAAGCTTTAAAAGTCATGAAATGAATTTACCTAAATTTAGATTTGTTTAATCTTACACTGAAGTTCTCAACCTTTATCACCATGTAACATGATCCCTGAAAATGAGATAAAAACTAATGATAAATGACTACTAGACTAAGTCTATCATACGTTATTATTCAAAAATTTGAGAAAAAAAACTGAAAAGCTAGCAATTACCCAGGCAGTATTTCTTTTTTCTTATTACACATTTAAAATAATGGTCCTTCAGCAGAAGAAAATGACATAGCAAAAACTCAAATAACAGAAAGTCCCATAACTAATTATAAAGCTGACATGCTTGGTGCAGAAACTCTTCCTGATGAGAACAAAGATTGGTTGCTTTATAAATATTTAATGGTTGCCAGTAACCCCAGCTCCTCACTCACATCTAAGCCTCTCCCATTTGTCTCTCCTTACAGCCATGTCTATGTGGTGTCATCAAGTGTGAACAAGTTTGATGTACTGCATGCTTCCCAAGATGTGAAACTCAGGACAGGAGACATTTCCAGGAAGATTATGGAGTCATTACATAGCCAAAAAGGGGTGACAACAAAAAACAAGAAAGAAGGAAGGAAGGAAGGAAGGAAGGGAGGGAGGGAGGAAGGAAGGAAGGAAAGAAGAAAGGAAGAAAGAAAGGAAGGGGAAGGGAAGGGAAGGGAAGGGAAGGGAAGGGAAGGGAAGGGAAGGGAAGGGAAGGGAAGGGAAGGGAAGGGAAGGGAAGGGAAGGGAAGGGAAGGAAAAGAAGTATGTTTCAATGGAATTAGAAGGTTGGATTTAGAGAACCAAAGTCAAGAAAATGGAATGTCAGAAAACAGTCACTAGATGGCTGACAAAATAGCTCACTTAGCTAGTGTGTGGCTTTGTCATGTGCATGACCCTGGTTCAAGACCAAACCCCACCACATTGAAGAAAGCTTTGGTGCCTTTGATTTTTCTCCTCTATGCCCTCCTGCCCCCACCTTCTCTGTCCCTAAAAAAGACAAAGAAGAAAAGGAAGCAATTGCCAGATGTAGACCTACAATGAATGATGGCCCCAGACTCTCAATTTCCTTCTGCAACAGAATGAAGTCATCAAAAGACTACACCCCAGTTCAGAGATACTCTTACATCCATGGTAGTATCCATTTACCCTGGGCTGCTTCTCAGGACTAGTGTAATGGGCTCTTATCAGGGCTGGGACTCATACTAGAAAAACATTGATAATAAGAGCCTATAAACAAATCTTTATAGATTTATTTTATTTATTTCATATGAGAGAAGTAGCTTCACATGATAGAGAGAAGGAAAGATCAAACTCAGGACATCATGCCCAAGACTCCAGTGCCTTACCCACTGTACAACCTCTTGGCCCATGACAGTAAGATCCTATAAAAGAGATCCTAGGGGCCAGGTGATGGCACACCTGGTTGAGTGCACATGTTGCAATGCTCAAGGACTCGGGTTCGAGTCCCTGGTCCCTACCTGCAGGAAGTGGTGAAACCATGCTACAAGTGTCTCTCTGTCTCTCTCCCTCTCTACCTCCCCATTCCTCTTGACTTCTGGCAGTCTCTATTCAATAAAGAAAATTAAAAGAAAGAGAGAGATCCTAGAAGTTAAAGGCCCTCTGTAAACCAATGGGCTGTCTCTTATCTCTGAAAAGCCATGTGTGTCTTTATGAGAAGGAATCTTATAGTGCCTGAGCTTTTGACTGATGAGAATCACTACCTCAAAACTGCTAAGTCTGGCCTGGATGATGGTGCAGTGGATTCTCAATCACAGAGTCCTGAGTTCAGTTCCCAGTATCACATATGTCAGATGAATGCTCTCCTATATGTGTCCAGAGGCATATCTGACTGACAATTCCTAAAAGAATAAGCAGACAAGTAAGCCCAACTACAAGTCCTAGGTGGGGAAGACACCTTGAGGAGAGTTCATGTAATCCAGTTGGAGACTCAGGAAAGTCGAAGCACTGAAATGACAGCTCTTCTCATTCTAGCTGTATAGATACTTCTGTCTGTCCATCACAAGTACTGTTCACCTTGCCCTGAACCACCAAAGTAGTGAGCCAGAAGTGTTTTTTGTTTTGTGGTTTCTTTTCTTTTCTCTCTTCCTTTCATTTTTTTTTCACCACCAGGTTATTGCTATGGCTTTGCACCTGCAAACTCTACTGCTCCCAGCAGAAGTGTTTATGTGTGTATGTGCGTGTGTATATATGTGTGTAAGAGAGAGAAAGAGAAAGAGACATGCTGAGAGAGACAAAGGGAGGGTGTGAGAGAAACAGAGAGAGAAGGAGAGACACCATAGCACTGCTCTACCACACATAGCTTTCATGTGGTGGTTGGAGATTTGGACCCAGATCTCCCCAAACACTGCTAGATGTGTGCTCTACCAGGTAAGCTGTCCTCACCTCCCCACCTACAAAAGTGTTTTAGGTCATTTCCAATGTTCATTTTCTTTTTTATTTATTTTTAAATTTTTTAATATTTATTTTCCCTTTTGTTGCCCTTGTTTTATTGTTGTAGTTATTAATGTTGTTGTTGTTGGATAGGATGGAGAGAAATGGAGAGAGGATGGGAGGCAGAGAGGGGGAGAGAAAGATAGACACCTGCAGACCTGCTTCACTGCCTGTGAAACGACCCCCCTGCAAGTGGGGAGCTGGGAGCTCAAACCAGTATCCTTACACCAGTCCTTGCACTTTGTGCCACACACACTTAACCCGCTGTGCTACTGCCCGATTCCCCTCATACAGCCCAACCCACTGCCCCATACATACACAATGAGTAAAACAGAGGTGAGTAAATTGCCCCAGAAGTGATCACTGTCAAAAAACAAGTTACCACAGTGAGTTTAGCTTCCAGACCACCCAGTAGCTAAAGTAGGGCAAGTTGTCAACCTATATCACCATCACAGCAGGTGTGAGAAATTATATTTTATCTCTAATAATCTCTATAGAATGTCTTAGATAGATCAGGAATATGTGTGATACATACTATTTATTATTTTAAATAAAAAGGAGGGGAGTCCGGCTGTAGCGCAGCGGGTTAAGCACAGGTGGCGCAAAGCACAAGGACCGGCATAAGGATCCCAGTTCGAACCCCGGCTCCCCACCTGCAGGGGAGTCGCTTCACAGGCGGTGAAGCAGGTCTGCAGGTGTCTATCTTTCTCTCCTCCTCTCTGTCTTCCCCTCCTCTCTCCATTTCTCTCTGTCCTATCCAACAACGACAACAACAATAAAACAATGAGGGCAACAAAAGGGAATAAATAAATAAATAAATAAAATAAATATTAAAAAATAAAAAAAGACATAAAGTGGTCTAAATAAAAAGGAAATGCAGAATTCACCACCACAGAGTCAACACAGAATGAAGCACTAGACTCTCCCGCATGGGTTCCTGAGTTTGATCTCTGGTGTTGCATGTCACCAAGTGATGTTCTGGTTCTCTTTCAACTCCTCTTCCTTTTTCTCCCTCTCTCTCATAAGTATGTAGATAGTTATTTTAAAAGAGAGATAATTCCAGGTCCACCATCCACTTACAAAACCAAAGTCTGCCTCTTCATATGCCCCAGGATTCAAGTTCCCTGCTCTGGGGGAAAGGACTTCACACCTGTCCTAGGTGTTGTGCTCAGCCCAGTGTCTAAGGAGATGGAATCACAAAGTCCCTACTGGGGCCATGAATTGGCCTTGATCCTGTGTATCGAGAGCTCATCCAGTATCTGCAACAAATCAGGAGACCACATTCGAGACTCCTCCTTCTGTCCAGAGAGTCTGTGCCCATTCTTACAAGTGTACTTTAGGGGTGGAGGATGCAGAAGAGCCACAGACCTCAGGCAGAAGAAGTGTGTGTGTGGGGGGCCTCACTCCCAAGGCACTCCATAGGACTGGACCTCCAGGGCAAAGCACTCCCTGATTCACAGACCAAACTCTGGCCATCTCTTGGGAGAAGCTCCACATCATTGAAAGATACAAGGGTTGGGTTTTTTTTTGTTGTTGTTGTTTTCCTTTATTTAAAGACTCATGGGCATCCTTTAAAGCTACATTTGTTTAGTTGGACTCTCTGTGCTGAAATTCAGCCCAAGGTCTGAAAAATAAGTTCCAGGGTACAAAGCTCAAATGAATAAGTGGATTAATATGGGCAAAAAGGGACTAGAGGCACCCTTTGGAATAGAAGGTGAGGATCAGGACAACTACCTGGAGCCTCTGGCATGGTTCTATCAGATCCACTCAGACATGTGCAAAGAAGCACAATGAATATAAAAGAAGAAGAGAAGGTAGGGGGAGAATGAACTGTAATCTCCCTTTTGGCTCCATAATTATATTTTGGACATAAAAATGAGACTAACCCCTTAAACAGAATCTCTCTGATGCCCATGTTTGAATAATAGATGGACCCAATTATGGCTAAAAGTGTCACTGCTGAAATACGAGGGTCACATACCTGTGATGCCATCAGCCCCTTGGGCACACAGAGAGTCTGGGTTGCTTTTCCCTCCCCTTCTCTCTCTCCTATTGCAAGATAGTATGTCACTTTGAGGTTCAACACACACACACACGCACACACACACACACACACACATACACATGTGCACAGCAAGGTGATATAATTTCACTGGTTTCTCAGGTGTTCCTTTCCCCCAGCTCAGGGGGTTGGAGGTGGGTGGAAAGGAAACAGATGACACCACAAGCTGAATACTAATTGATTTATTACCTGCCTAAGCAAATCCCAGGCAGGGCAGAGGCAGGCTTAAGCTGAAGGCACATGATTTACAAGATAACATTTGACTCTTGGAGAGGGGAATCAGACCCACATCCAAAGGAGGGTGGGATAATTGAGAAGAAACAAAGTAGGTTGAATTGCCATGTGCTGATGACTTTACAGGCCCTCACGAGCTGAACATCAGTTGTAACACTCGATGAGTAGCCAACTTTCTCTGCACCCAGACCACCACCCCCTGCTTCTTCAAAATCAAGATTCAGTGCTCACATAAACCATGATGAAATGGCAGCCTACTCCTCTACTGAACTGCTCTTCTCATCTCAGACTGCTTCCTGGATGAAATATCTAGAACCTGGGTATTTTGTTTTTCCCAAAACCAACTCCCCTCACCCCAGCAGTTCCTGTCAGCCATGCTTATTTAGACAGCAGGCAACTGGATATAAATGCTTAGGCCTCAAATCATTTGAATCACAGCTCTTCTCTCTCCCAGGTCCCCAGGGTTTGGGGAGTGAGGAAAGTCCAGTGAGTAGAACCCAGTTATCTGCAGGGCCCTCACATACGGGAAACAGTTGCCTGAGAGGCCATCAGGCCTGGCCTCATGATTCATTTTTATATCTCACTCACCCGCCACCCCACAGCACAGGAGAGCATTAATGATGTTTTATTGGTATTTTTGATGACTTCTCTGGCCATCTGAATTTTTCAAGGGATGGGGGCCTCTGGTCCAAATGGAGCCGTATGCCATGTGCAGACGGTACCAGCTACAGAGAAATGAAGGGGGGTGAGGGGGGACTGCGATGGGGAAGTAATGTCATGCCGAAGCCCTTCCTAGTAAATGAGGGAGAAGCTATTCCTTTGTAATGGTGCCACCAAATGAAGTTGGACAATCTTGGAGCGCATGGTGATGAGGGCTTGGCTCCCTCACACAGACAGAGGAGACGAACATCCAGAGGGCTGTTGTCACCTGTCCCAGGAAGGGAAGGGGACATTAGAGAATCAGACATTTATTTGCCCATTTGCTTGGGGGAAACAAGGGCTTGTTTTGCATTTCCAGAAGTGCTGCCAGCCAAGCTGACTCTTCTTTGCAGTAGTGGCTCAGTGTGGTGAGTCAGTCCTAATCAGGCCATAATTATGTTCCTAAATGGCTACTTGGTGGCCCTGGCTTCTAGGAGTTGAGTGGAGACTGACAACCTGACTTTTTTGTTTGTTTTTAGAGAGAAAGAGAAATAGCCCGGAACACTGCTCAGCTCTGGCTTATGGTGATCCTAGAGATTGAACCTGGGACTTCAGAGCCTCAGGCATGAGAGTATTTTACAGAACCACGATGCTGTCTTCCCAGGCCCACACCCTAACTCTTTCTTAAAATTTATTATTATTATTATATTTTTATTTATTTATTGGCTAGAAACAGCCAGAAATCAAGAGAAAGGGGGGAGAATGAGAGGGAGAGAGACAGAGAGATACCTGCATACCACCTTCACTGCTTATAAAGCTTCCCCCTGCAGGTGGGGTCTTGAACCTGGGTCCTTGCACATTGTAACATGTGCGCTCAACCAGGTGCACCACCCCCCACCCTGACTCTCTGTAAGTTAGTCTCCCTTTGAGGCTACAGACAGCACCATTTTTCTTCTGTCCAAGATGGTTTCAAGAATACCTGGCTTGTCTTAACAATAGATCCACTTCCCCCATCCACCTCACCTCAGCCATATTAATTTGGAAAACCAGTAAAATCATAATTAGTATATCATATGAATTTGTATATAGTTCACCAATTATTGTATTTTAATCTGGAAAAATGATCAGATAAGTTATGAAAGCTGGTTGTAGTTCTTAAGTATCACAGAAGACATTGGCTCTAATGTAGATGGTTTTGCTCAGCCTAAGCAATAGCTAAGATCTGTGTTAATTAAGCAGGTAATTGGATAGAACTGACAGGTGGCTCACCTAGTACAGCACAGGTGGTACATGCACAAGGACCTGGCTTTGAGCCCCAGGTCACCATGTGGGAACACCTGCAGGGAGGGACACTTCATGAACAATCGACCAGGTATGCAAGTATCTCTTACCCTCTAGAAAAATGACTGCCAAGAATGGTTGAGGTTGTGAAGGCACCAAATCCTAGTGGGAAAAAAAAAAGATGGGGGAGGGGTAGAAAGGAGGAGGGAGGAGGAGAGGGAGGAGGAGAAGGAGGTGAGAAGAAGAAGGAGAAAGTAATTGGTTTTATAGAAGTAAATGCTTTTAGCAAACTCTTAGGGTTTCCTTCTCTTAACTTAAAAGGCCTCCATCTCCACACTGCGTCTAGGGAATGTCCACCAAGCCATAGCTCCCTAACTATGTGACGTTATTTATTAACTCTGTATATAGCAAGCCTGTTCCAGGAAAGAATCACCCCTAGTTCACCCAACTTGAGTCCTTCTAGTTTCTGAATGTGGCCTCAAGTGCCCTATCTTTTGCCTTCTGTGTAGAAGCTTCTGGTATGAGGCATCATAAGAGTATCTGAGACCAGCACCCCCTCTAGAAGTACCCCCTGGAAGGGTCTAGCTGATTATTTGAACCTCCTCCGATGACATTCAGACTCGGTGTCTCCTTGTGGTGAAGAGAGGAGTCCCCTTTCTCAAGCAGGTAAACTGAGCCCTACCTTAGTACCATGTGGCTCTCAAAGGTCACACAAGGAGCAGAGAAGCTGGGAACAGGCCTTGAGTTCCCTGAGTCCCACATCCCCGCTGGGAACACCAGACAATACTGACACCCTCTCTGAACTGAATCCAAAACCCATGAAAGATAAGTTGTTTCCTCATATTGTTCCAAAAGGAAAAAAAAAAGAGAGAGAGAGAATGGCTTTCCCACAGAGAGCAAACAAATAGTGAATGAACCCCCTTCTTCATCCTATAGAACTAATTTTTTTTCTTTTTTTTCTTGTGTGAATTCTGAAAAAGTTCATTTGGATGGCTGCCTAACCCAAAAGGTTTGAGAACAGATCTCTTTTTGGGTCCAGACAATTGAAGTATCAGGTCATAGAAATTCAGAAATTGGAAAAGGTCTTGGAGAGTGTAGAGTTCAACACCCTGATTTCAGAGACCAAGAGATTAGGTGGTGTGTGAGTATCTGCAAGTCAGTCAGAGGAGGCAGTTAGGTAAATTGCAAGGAGACTGAACCCAACTGCAGAAGCATTGTGAGCATGCTAGAAATAAATGAAGGATGCGCTATCTGCAACACAGTTCTTATCACAGATGGTTAAGAATTGATTTCTTCCCTCCCACAGAGAACAAGTCTCCCTAAGGATGAGTTCAGTTGTATGGCAAGAAACAAGCAAATACCAACCACCAATTGGACTCCAGGCCCCAGCCCAGTCTAACAGATTCCACGGATCCAAGTGTTGTCCAGGATTTAAAATAAAAGGAAAAAAAAATTAAATGAAAGGAAACAGAAAAGATTAGTGTGATAGCAAAGCCTAGTAAACACAGGGATTAAATCAGTAGAGGGTCAAAAACATCTCTGGAAGGAGGGGAATCAGATAACATACGGGAAACTCTGAGATATTTGGAGAGATCACGTTCCAGGCTCAAGTATCAGTTGGTTAGGCCCTTTTGGGAAACTAATCCTTATCTTTTCTTTTCTCCCCTCCTTGTCTTCCTGTTCACTCTCAGTAAACCTGCAGCCTTGGAAGCCAGCTAGCTCTTAAAGAAAACGAACATCCTTCTGAAACAGATAAGCCATTAGACCCAAAGAACCTTCTCCTGAGGACACTGTTTGTTCAGACAGGGCACAGCAAAACAGGCCAGTTCTGCTGAGGCTCAAAGTTTTTCTTACACCCACACCACCATAAAAACCAGTGGAGAGACTGTGAAACAAACTGATGTAAAGCAATTTAGCCATTTTTGTTCTCATCTGACTTGTCACCAGAGACAGAAACAAGAGGAAAGGTGAACGCTGTGAGGAAGAGAAAATTTTAATATCAAAAAGCTATGACAAACACAATGCTTCATGTCATTACCCAGAAGACACTGACAACTGTAACTAAGCATTGGAGGAATCTTAAACTTTTAGAAACTGCAAAGTAACATGTGGCTCTGTTTATCCGGTGTCTATTTATTTATTTATTTATCCATTCATTTAAATTAATTTATTTATTATTGACAGAGCCAGAGAAAAATGGGGGGAGGGAAAGAGACAGAGAAACAACTGCAGTGCTGCTTCACTACTCATGAAGCTTTCCCTCTGCAGGTGGGGGTCAGGGGCTTGAACCCATGTCCTTCTTCACTGTAGTGTGTAAGCTTAACCAGGTGCACCTCTGCCTGTCCCTTCAATGTCTTTAATTTCTTGATTGCTGATGAAATTCAGAAATATGAATTTCAGAGATGTGTATAATCATTTAACCAGTAAATAGCAACAAAAGACCAAGGCTGCTGAAATTCTACTCTGCTGTTTTTTTTTTTTCAACCATTTGGAATGAGCTCACCCAAGTCTAAATGGCAACAGGGAGCTGGGTGGTGGTGTACCCAGTAGAGTGTACAAGTCACCATGCACATGAGGACCTGGGTTCAAGTGGGGTGAAGAGTCACAAGCGGTGGATCAGTACTATGGGTGCCTCTCTTTCTTTCTCCTCTCTTTCTCTGCATCTCTATCACAAAAAGATAAAAGTATAGGTGGAGGGTAATACATTCCTAATTATAAAAAATAAAAGTCTTAGTGATCTGTATGTGCAAATGTAAAGGAAGCTGAGAACAGAACATTCTACGGATCAGAAAACTCTTTAACTAGTAAAAGGAAGCAAGATTTAAGGCATCCTATGGGAATTCAAAGGTTTCAGCTACCTCCAAAGGCCTCACAGGAGCTGGTTTCCATCAGGATCTTCATGCCCTGAATGGCGACAAAAATGGTGGTGCAGAGTGTATGTTTCAAAGCTGCCTTCATCCTCTGTCTTTATTATAAAGCTTTGTGTCACCCTTCCAAATTCAACATTGGAGCGTGTAATTTGGTACTCAATCACCCAACCTCAGAGGCATTCCTGAAAGCAAGAAGCAAATCCTAATGCATCTGAGTAGATTCACCATGAACCCAAAGACTCAGTGAGAGACACGTTCTACCAGCAACTAAATCCTCTAGCCAGTGGAGGTAGCAGTGGGCACTAGCAAGATCCCATTCATTTGGGCAGGCTGTCCATCAACAGGTAGCAGTTCCGCATGCCCAATTTCAAGCATCGCATGATTTTATTCTTACACCAAGAGGCGAAGCTGTTGATGTGAAAATTGCACAGGTGCTGAATGATGGGTTGAGTGTCAGACAGCCA
The DNA here is from genome assembly GCF_950295315.1 of Erinaceus europaeus. NCBI lineage: Eukaryota > Metazoa > Chordata > Mammalia > Eulipotyphla > Erinaceidae > Erinaceus > Erinaceus europaeus. Next base: position 58,027,937 of record NC_080175.1, read on the forward strand.
GATGTTTTCAGTTAGGGTTCTTCCCCATTCTGTCAGTAGATGGGAGGAGGAAAAGAGGATAGCAGAAAGAGAGAGGAGTTTGACTTTACATCTTTCTCTCTAGCATCAACTGCAATGCCTAACACATGGCAGATGCCCCAGGTGTGTTTCTTGAATTTGTATGATGGTATTGACAGCGATTAATTTTCCTGTTGGGTGTGATGAAGAAATAAACAATTAAGACTATCAAAATTTGTGGCCAAGTAGTATTTTTCCTGATCTGACTATTGAAATTTTTATATGTTGCTTACTTTATATCTCCATTAGAGAGGCAGACTTATAGACAGATGGGAATAGTGCTGGCTAGTGATTTGAGATGTTATATACCTTCTAGTTTAACTAGTGAGTCTGCTGCTATAAGTAATACTATAAGTGACTTGAGAGATATCATAAAGGGTACAGTGTTTGACTTGCAAGAATGAGGTCCTAGGTGTGACATCACATGTGCCAGAATAGCACTCTCATTTTTTCTCTAATAAAAATTGTAAAACACTATAAAGTTATTCCAGTTTGAAAGAGCATATACCAAAGGTAAATACAGTTCTATATTCTAGAACTTAAAATAAAACATGTTCTTAAAAATGTCCTAAAAGTAAGCTTGCCCAGTGCCTAAGTAATTTCAAGGACTCTAAGCAAAGAAGCAAATTTTTTACAGTATGCTTAGGTAAAAACCATATCTACTATTTAATAAATCAGAAAATGAGATGTAAGATATTAGTTGTCAGAGTACAGTTAGGCTAAATGAAGACTTTTCCTGCCAGTGGATGGAAAATCTCCTTTTAGTCATTCTAGTCAACCGAACACTCGGACAAATGCTCCAATATTTATTGTATAAATATTTAATGGGCAGTGTGAATAATCACTTAGGCATCTATGAACTAGGAGTATACAAAATGATGCACACGTGCACTTTCACAATGCAATTCTCATAAGAGGCGGAAGCAAGAAGAGAGAAGCCACACCATGGAGACATGGTGGGTTAAGCCCAGATTAATGCAAATCACCATCCATAAAGTTTTTGCACATGCATAAAGTTTTTGCCTTAAGGATGAATTTTGTAATGATTATGTTAGTTGTTTGAACTGGAAATAAAATCATTCAAGATGGAGCTTGGCAGTTGGTTTTGCAGAGACATTAAGAGGTAGGTAAGCAGATGTGTGAGTGTCATCCCTGTTTGAAGCAATAAAATGAACAAAGGACTAGATTCTGCCTCCAGAGCAGTGGGAATTAAGCTCTATTATCCCAAATCTGCTGAAACCTTTAATTTTTAGATGTTCTAACCATAGCAAAAAATCTCCCCTAATTTGTTCTGCTGTAATACCAAGGCCTTAAATATGTCCATGTATCAAGTTCTGTTTTAGATTTTTCTAATGTCTTCAATTGATGCTGGGATTAGAGCCAGTTGAGACAATGCAATAAAATGGCTTTCATTTCTTCTTCTACTTCTTCTTCTTCTACTTCTTCTTCTTCTTCTTCTTCCTCTTCTTCTTCTTCCTCCTCCTCCTCCTCCCCCCTCCCCTCCCCCTCCCCCCCCCCTCCTCCTCCTCCTCTTTCTTCTTCTTCTCTGGGGCTTCTCCACTCCATAGGTACATGTAAAATGTCTGCAGTTACAATTTTGCTAGCATTTCCAAAACAAAGAACTGAAACACGGGGGGGTGCTATTTTGAAGACAATTCAACTCACATTTTTTCTATTAAGCTTTGAAATGTAAACACATATTGCTGGAGCTGAGAGGAAAGAGAAGTCTTAACCATTGTTCACAGTCATGGTAGCAAATTGCTCTTGACATTGAGTTTGTGCTTGATTACATTCAATATATTTTTTTTTTACCTCCAGACAGAAATTAAATGAAATATTAAATGGTAAAATTTTCACCTCACTTCCATAGTGCCAGACTCCTAATTTCAATGTCAAATATATCTGATATATTTTTTAAGGTCTAGTGTTTCCTTAACTCATTGTTTTATCTGGGAAAGAGTTTCAGAGTTTCACTTCAAAATCTAACAGCAAAGTGATTAGTCATACTTGAACAAGAAGAAATTACATGTTACCAGCAAATTCTGTACTTGAGCCTCTCACCAACCTGTACTCTAGTTAACTTCCCCCCTGGTGCTTTATGTTTCACTTCTCGAAGTCACCTTGTATAAATATCTGAGTTCGAGTTTTGAAGTCACAGTGCCTGGATCTTTATTCCAGCTCTCCTCACTAGTAGTTATCTGTGTGTCTCTTAGCAGGTGACTTCACCTCTCTATGCTTTAGTTTCCACATCTTTAAAGCTAGAAGGAGAATACAGGCTTCTTAATGCTACTCTAAAGATTAAATGGCTCATTGTGTTTAAAGTGCTCAGAACAGGGGCTGCAGGTGCATGTAGTATGCTCTCCATAAGTATTTGTTATATAAATAAAATTAAAAGCCTAAATACCGTCATTGATTAGATTCCATTTGCACAATGCCATATAAATAGCCAGCACTTTGCTTGTCTTAGATTGTCATCAAACTGTGATCTCTCTCGTTTTACTCTAGTTTTTTCTCTGTGTGTTGACATCCATTTTAACATAATGACACCATTTCATTTCACTTTGGCTTCAGCTGTTAACACTGCTATTGAACACTTAGTTCAGATTAATTTATCTTTCACATTCTAATATGGTTTTCTCACTGTAGGAAAATTTTCATGATGTACCAAGCAATTTCCCCTCTAGAAAATGCCGTCTTGGAGGTAAATGATTACTTTGAAGAATAACCATTCAAAAATCACAAGCTCAATTACAACTCATCTGGCATTTTATGTGTTGTTCTTATGGAAATCTGTCTTGACCTCTGTGTTCAAGCTCACAATATCTTGAATATAATCTCTACATTTTACCCAACCCTCTTCCAGAAAAAGGCTTTCAGAAACTATATACTTAGCAACCAGGGTATAGTGGTGGTATCAGACCTATTGCTAGGACTGTCTTGAATCTTTCAAAAAGATGTATTCACTTTACTTACAGCCTACAGCTTGATTCTGCTGCCCTCTGAATATTTGTGAATAGTATTTGAAGAATCAGGCACAAATATGAGGAGAGAATCCTTAGCCATCTGTTGCTATAGGGAGATAATGGTTTCACAAGTAACCTTCAAAAGTCCAGATTCTTAGGATGCAGATGCCAGATGGTCAGGAGTCAAATGAATACCAATATTGGTGCTTAGAAACTGTCCTTCTCTGAAAATTCTGGGTGCACACCTTTGACCCTTGGCTGAGGTGCTGCATGCTGCCTGTGATGAAGACTCCAGTGAAGGCTGTGTGCCGTGCTTGGCTGCATTTCCATCTGCGTGCCAACAGCAAGATAAATGAAAGACTGGTTCACTGGATTCCTGGTGGTTTGGGGGCTATTGATTTTTGGTCCATTCTCTTTAAAAGTGAGATCTAAAAAGTTGACAGAGGGTCATTAATTTCATCATATAGTTGTCGTCTCATCCATAACCAATCCAGGGCCTGAGTGTGCTTGTCACTCTGGGTTTGTACTTTATTTGTTTAGGGTTTTCTTGGTGATTCCATTTTTTCTTTCTGCCTTTGACTTCAGCCCCTTCAAATAAAGAAGGAGAAGAGAAGAAGAAGAAGAAGAAGAAGAAGAAGAAGAAGAAGAAGAAGAAGAAGAAGAAGAAGAAGATGAGGAAGAAGAAGAAGAAGAAGAAGAAGAAGAAGAATGAGGAGGAGGAAAAGGAGGAGAAGAAGAAAGGAAGGAAGAAAGGAAACAAGGGAGGGAGGGAGGGAGGAAGGAAGGAAGGACATGCCAGTTCAAATTTCTTTCTTGGAAATGATTTAGAAATGGGAAAAATAGTGTTATAGAAATATAAAGAAGAGACTCAGATAATGGCAAGCATCAGTGAGTCTTTAAAAATTCCACCTGCCAGAAGATTTTTTACCTTGGTTTACAAAAAAAATAACCCACAATTGCATCAGTGCTAAGGACTCAGTTGCTCATGGAAAAAACCCTTTCATAGGTGAAATGGTGCTCTTCTTTTGATGAAAAAGTAAGATCCACCTTAACAACATTATTTTAGAAAAAGCTTATAGGTTCTTAACAAACATTGCTGACTTGTGCACAAGAATTGATAGAAATGACAATTAATTGTCTTTTTGGGTTATATATCTCCAACAGGTCTATGACCCTTCCAGAAACATCAAGCTGAATCTCAAGAGATCATGAAAGTATCTTACTATTGTGACTGTCTTGGACCATGACAATAGGTTTATGTTTGTTTGTTTCTTTCTTTTTAAAACAGGGTAAGAAAAGCTTGGCAGCTTCTTTTGATGAAAAAGTAAGATCCACCTTAACAACATTATTTTAGAAAAAGCTTATAGGTTCTTAACAAACATTGCTGACTTGTGCACAAGAATTGATAGAAATGACAATTAATTGTCTTTTTGGGTTATATATCTCCAACAGGTCTATGACCCTTCCAGAAACATCAAGCTGAATCTCAAGAGATCATGAAAGTATCTTACTATTGTGACTGTCTTGGACCATGACAATAGGTTTATGTTTGTTTGTTTCTTTCTTTTTAAAACAGGGTAAGAAAAGCTTGGCAGCCTCCATAATTATTATTGAAATAACCATCAAATAAAATATTTAGGCCAGGCTGAATATTCAATGAACTGTGTAAATCTAGAGTGCATAAAGCAATAGCACAGAGCAGGAATGCGATCCCAGAGAAATAAGCAAAACCATTTTTAGATAGTTCTGCAATAGTCATTCAAGACTTGATGCCCTTTTTTGACTTGAGACAAAGCCAATTTTCTTCTGTTGGGGGCGGGGGGAGGAGAGGGAAAGAAAGATCTAAAACAAGGCTCTAAGTTAGGAAAGCAAAAGAAAACATGATTAAGTTCACAGGTCAAGGCAAGGAAATCCAGTATTAATAATATCACAACCTGCCAGGAAATCTCTATTTTATAGGTGAAGAAATATATTTCTACTTGAAAGTATGTTTTTATATACCTTTGAGTGCCCAACTAGTTAAACTACCCTGGGAGCCCTACATGATTTAGAAGTTAATCCTTCAAATGGCTAACAATTGAATGCCTTAGCTATTTGTAGTTTCCTACTGCTGGCTAATTTCACTTTGGCTTCATATGTTTGCTGGTGGGTTTGCCTTGGTCCCTGACACTGGGTGTAAGTCTAGTTAATTTTGCTAAAATGAAGCTGAGTGTGTTCATGGTTTTTTTCTACCAACTACAATTGGACCTGGGAGCACCTGGAGGGAGCATCCAACAAAGAAACTCAAAGGGGAACTCAATTCAAGCACCCATTTTGAGAGTCAACAGTAAGCCCCATGGGAGCAAGAGGAGGGACGTAAATATCTCAAAATGTACTAAGGTATCTAAGGCCTGGAACTAATAGCTTTGCATTATCCTGGACAACAAGCTTGCTCTTTTAAAAAACAGTTATTGATTTTTCATAAGAAAAAGAAAACAGAACAGTGCTCAGCTCTGGCATATATTGGTGTGGGGATTGAACCTGTGGCCTCTGGGACCTTTGGCATGCAAGTCTGCTGTGTTACTGCTGTTTATTCCCCAATGACATATACAGTGTATTTCATGTAAGAAAGGGGGACCAGAGTACTTCAGGGGTCAACCCAAAACCGCAGGTATGAAGCAAGATTGCAACTAAACAATGTATTAATTATGCTGTCTTGCTCACTTTCCTAAGCTCTAAGGTATAAACTCAAAATTTTGTTGAATGGGTAAATCCATTCATATAAATCACCTGACACATGGAATAAGAAACAGTCTTTGAATCTCAATGTTGTTGTGAGGATAAAGTGATATGATTACATGAAAACACACTTTATATGCAATCAAGTGCTGTGAGCATTATAGCTAATACAGAATGAGAGTAATAGAAATCAATGTCATAGCTATTGCTGATACATGGAAACAATTGTTTAAAAAAATATGTCAAACAGTGACTACTTGGATCTTCTCTCAAGAAAAAAAATATACCAACCACTATACTGAGGGGAATCAACCACCATTCCTCCACCACACTGCCACCCAGGAATCTGACTTCATCACTTTACTTTATTCAGTACACTTATTGAGTTCAATACACTTTGGGGAGAGAGGCATTGTAATGGTTGTTAGATTGTAAATTTTCCCTAGGACAAAAATCAGGCTCTACCTTGAGGAACTTACATTCTAGTATCAGAAATCACATAGGAAAAGGTAGTTACAATACTAGTCAAATCCTATAAGGGGAGATATAGAGCTCTATTAAACCATAAGCAAAAGGTATGTGAACATTTAAGAATGACTTCCTGGAAAACATGGCAGCAGGGATGATTCTTACAGAATGAACAAGGTTCCCTGAGGTAGTGGTGGCAAAAGTGTTCCAACACGACCAGCAAGATACAAGCATTCAAGGCAGCAAGACCTTTAGATGGCCCATTGGGTAGACTGTCAGCAGAAGACTAGCAGAAAGTCTTTAGCTCCAATCATTTAGTGTTCCACAGTGGCCAAGAAACACCAAATCTGAGTTGTGATTTTTAAGCCAAAATAAGAACTGGCAACATCCCACAAAATCAGCTATCAAGTGACTTAAAATCAAAATCTCACCTTAACATAGTGATTTTAGCACCAGATGACCAGGACTGCTTTTAGAAAAGCTATTTGCTCCAATCATTCTCTTTCTAAAAAGCCAAGTATGTGAAAGTATGAAAAATGTGCATTTAAGTGCTTAAATGTGTCTTTTTCTTCTCCTACACAGAAGCTCTCCTCTCTGCTTCCTCCCCGGCCCTATGTTCCCTGCATTCATAAGCTCCCTGTCCATAGAAGTGCACACGCTCTTTCCTCAGACACCATTAATTTCTGAGTTTAGAAAACATGAACTAGACAAAGTGGGTAATTTTTCACACTTAGAAGAATTTCCACGTTATGTTTCGACTCTTTTTTTCCCCTTGCACAGCTGAAAAGAGATTAATACCACTTACTTTTCCCATTAATTGGCTTCACAGATTGCCATGGGAGAGGTTCTGACAAAACAGAAAATACCCACAACACTTCTTTACCTGGACAAAGGAGCCATGAACAGGCTAATCTTCAGGAGCTAGTCTCTCCCAGCACACTCCCCCCCCCAAAAAAAAACCCCAAAGGAATATTAAAGATCTAGAAGAAAAATTGGGAAATATTACACATGTACAAACTATTGTATTTTACTGTCAACTATAAGTCATTAATCCCCCAATAAAGAAATAAAAAAATAATGATCTAGAAGAGTCAAACCTTAGAAAAACTGTTCAGTTAGCATCTTCAAAAAGTGTCCAAGAGCAATAGGAATAAGAGAAGTTTCCCTTTAGATTATGTGTGTGTGTTATGATACACATATGCAATGAGAAAGAATACAGGCCAACAATATAAAATGTTATATGATCACATCACTTGTCATATCATTTTATTGTTCAGGAGTCTTTAGATAGAATGGCCTCCTTTTATAGCAGAAGCTCCTTTATGTAGAAGATGGAACTTTGGTAAGACAATCACAGAAAATGCATTCCAGTTATCTCCATTCATAGACAAGAATGAGAGTGTTGCGTGGTAGCTCAGCAAGTAGAGTACACATTGCCATGTGTGATGATCTGGGTTTAATCCCTTGGGCCCCATCTGCAAAGGGGGAGCTTCACAAGGAGTAAGAGCAGTGGTACTGGCGTCTCCTTTTCTCTGTCTACCCCTATTTCTCTCACCCTCTCTAATTCTCTCTGTCCCTCACCCTCTATCTAAAAATATGGCTGCTGTGAATGGTGAAGTAATGGAACCATAAAGTCCCAGTGATAACACTGGTGGCAATAAAGAAGAGGACTAGTAGGGAGAAGGTGGAGAATGAGAATGGGAGTGGGAATGGAACTGGGAATAAGGAGAGGGAGGAGTAGAAAGAGAAAGACTAGGAGAAATTGTATCCTAAAATCTTATGAGAACACATTTATATTCTGAGGTCAAGGAAGCTCTTACATTTAACAAGATGTCCAAAGATTTGGATTTAGTTTTATGGGATGGAGTTAAAATAGAAGGTTTCTTGATGACTACAAACCCACAATCAAATCATTGGACAGCCTCATGACCTGCTAGAAATTTATTCCTTCAATAATCCTGCCTTTCCTGTTGAAGCATGCTGCTGGCAGAATGAAAACACAATTCTAGAGTCATAGTTTCTGCCAAGACAGGGTTGGTAAGTGGGACAGCAGTGTTGAGGTGGAAGGGAAGAGGCAGGAGGGAAGAAAGCACCATTTACTACACTAGCCCCCATATCCACATGGTGATTGTTCTCTTCCCAGTCAGACAAGAGAGAAGAAAATGTGAGGTGTTCCAAATTGCAGAACGTAATGAGCAAGTCACAGCAGGAAAAAAAAAAAAAACTAGCTTCAAAACCATAAAACTTTTTTTTTTGACAGAATCTAAGTTATAAGGAATCTGATATATTTATCATCCAGACCAAAATGAAACTAGATGTCACATTAAGTTTTCCATCATGGAATTTATCACTGGAGAAAAATGCCCACTTTAAAGATTTATCAAGATATTCAGCTAAAGATGAACTTGGGTGAGATTTTTTATTATAGTAAGACAGACCTTAAAATGTCTGATGTTTTTCTTTTTAACCTCTTCATCTAGATTTCTGTCTTAGCTTTTCTTAAGTTTGTGTCAGATATGCAAGAAGCTCCCATTTGAACTCTCTGGTTCTATACTGCCCGACTTACACCTTTCTGGCTTCCAATAAATATACTAAATGAAAATATATCTACTGTTTAATCAAATAATGAAGACTGCTGATAAAAACCAAGTAAAACCTCTCAGAAAAGTCATGAGTTCTTAGGGTTTGAGATCTAGGAATCCAACTAGGAGGGAAGTGCTTTCCCAGATGAACACTAACTCATCTGTCTTGGATTTTTAAGCACCAGTGACAATACAGTAAAATGTTCCAGTTCTGCATGTCAGTCCTCCTCTTTCTTATATGCCTCTAAGTTCTGTCTATTCTTCCATCTCAGTTCTACACCAAACTACCCAAAGACACTTTCTTATCATCACTTGGGACACAAAAAAAAAAAAAGCACTTTTTTTTCATTATTTAAAATTTTAAAAAATAATTATTATTTAATATTAATTTACAAAATTGTAGATAACAGGGGTATAATTCCATAAGTTCCAACCACCAGAGTTTTGTGTCCCATCCTCTCCATTATAAATTTCCCTATTATATATAATTTAAGTATTTAATTTTCTTCAGAGATTTTTTTATTGTTTTTGATTTCTGATTCTTTCATAGTCATCTGTAAAATTTATTTTTACTTGTTCTATCTCTTTTATATAATCACAGGTTATGTTTTTCACATTTTATTATCTAAAAAAATTACATGTATTTTTTCTAGTATCTAAAAAAATTACATGTATTTTTTCTAGTATCATTTTTTCTAGTGATCTTCAAATAAGCTGAACTCATAATGATCTTGCTAAATTTACTTACTGATTCTAGTGTTTGATCCAAAGTTCCTCTGAATTTCTATGTACACAATATAGCATCATAAAGTAATAATAATAATTTAAATTTTTTCATTTAAAAAAAAACACTTCTATTTCCTTTTCATTTATCTCTGCTGTTTATCCTCCATTATTTTTCCCCTTTTCCATTTATCCAGTTTCCTCTGTTTAGCCATTTTTTCTGATAATTCTGTTCACATCCTTTCACTTGTATTTATGCCTTCTTGGTTGTAGCAATCAAATTTTTTTGTCTTTACATTAGAGATTTAAAGATCTTGGATTTTATAGACTTGAGATACATTTATTGGTGTCTGGGGAAAATAATATAACAAAATCTTACAATGGGAAGATTATCATTTATCTTCTACTTCAAGAGATTAGGTCACTCAGTTACATTGTAGAAGAAAATGGAAGTTTCAACAAGATTTCCATTCGACTGAAATTTTATGGGCAGGGTCAACTTTGAAAAAAAATAACATGTTACAGTTTGTACTGTAGTGACTAGTGATTATTAGTAGACAAAAAACACCATTGAGATACCATGCCAACACTCACAGCTATTTCAGTGATGAACTAAAGGGATCTACTAGAAAATGAGATTCACATCAGTGGCTCCAAATCTTTATGAAAATCAGAATAAATTGGGCTGAGAGGTAATCCACCCATTACAGTGTGCACCTTACTATGTTTAAGTCCCTGGGTCCAACCCCCAAGACTACTTTGAAACACCAGAAACTGCACCTAGAAATTTACATGAATGGCAGAGCAATCTGTACTGTCTCTCTTCTATATCTGACTCTCTCTCTCTCTGTGTTTCTCTCTCAAAAAATAAAATAAAAATTAAAAAGAATAGAAAATTAGTCCAGGAGATTGCCCAGCAGTGCAGTTCATCCTTAAGTCCTGAGTTCTTATCGTGGAGCCACATTAAAATAATAATTAATAATAATAGAATAAACAGAATTTTTCAGGAAATAGAAAGCCCAGGTTTCAACTCTAGACCTTGTAAATAAGATTGTCTGGAAATAGTCATTCATATTTTTTAAAGATAGAGACAGAGAGGCAGGCAGTGAGGAAAAGAGAATAGAGAGAAATAGACCCATGCTGCCTTCAATACAGTGAGTACTGGGCTCAAACCTGGGTTGCACACATGGCAAAGCAACATGCCATCAAGGCATAAACTATTTTCCCAAACAGTGATTAGTATTTAAATAAATTTAAAAAAAAAGCCTGGTGATGAGAATGATCATGTCATCTGTTAGATGCTGAGCTTCACTCAAACCTACAACCTGACCAAGAACACAAAGACAGAGAGGTAAGGTTCCTGAGCAATGAGGAAAACAAAGACTATTGTCTTCCACTTTTTGCTTTTCTTTTTTTTTTTTTATTGTTGTAGTTATTATTGTTGTTGTCGTTGTTGGATAGGACAGAGAGAAATGGAGAGAGGAGGGGAAGACAGAGGGGAGGAGAGAAAGATAGACACCTGCAGACCTGCTTCACCGCCTGTGAAGCGACTCCCCTGCAGGTGGGGAGCCGGGGTTCGAACCGGGATCCTTATGCCGGTCCTTGTGCTTTGCACCACCTGCGCTTAACCCGCTGCGCTACAGCCCGACTCCCGTCTTCCACTTTTTGAAAGCTGGAAATCCACCCTCACTACCCTGTGAGCACTGAGCAGTCACTAGTCAAGAAGGGAAGCAGTTTTTGTCTTCTATTGGTTTGGGGTGAGAGAAGAAACCAATTAGAGATAATGTCCCCCACCCGCAAATGGAGAAAGGAGGACTGCTTGTAAGTACACACTGAATCTGTAGGGAGGTTTTGAGAGAGGGGAAATTCTGACATCTCTCTTCCCTTGGCCTAAGAACACAACCCAACATGACAGGCCAGGTGAATGGCAGAGATGGAAGTGGGACAGATATAAGAATGCTTGATGAGCACATCAAGCCACCTGCCCAGTCACCAGGTGTCATCTCTCATTCATGAGATGGATTCCCTCCTACAGGGAAAGAGGTGGTCTAACTGAACCTTGTAGGAAACTATCTCTATCATGAATCATTTGAAAAGAATCAAAGTGGAAAGACA
>NC_080175.1:58044562-58109562 GCF_950295315.1 Erinaceus europaeus
GAAGAAAGGAAGGAAAAAGAATGAAAGAGGGCAAGCTGGGTGGTGGTACATCTGTATAGAGCACATATTCCCATTCACAAGGACAAGCGTTCAAGTCCCCAGTCCCAACTTGCAGGTAGGAAGCTTCATGAGTAGTGAAGCAGAGCTGCAGGTATCTCTCATTCTCTCTCTCTCTCCCTCTCTGCCTCCTTCCTTCCTTTCAATTTTCCTATCTCAAAAAATTAATATGATTTTTATCAAAATAAATAAGTTATAAGATGGTTGCCAAGAAAGATTCTTTTAGTTAATAATGGAAGTTTCAAACCTCAAAAATCTAGGTAGTTCCTAGCTAACCATCTTTCCACATTCAAGCACCTGCACTGCCATGGAGTAATTCTGTGTGGCAACTGGCCCCAATACTTAGAAGCACTGCAGAGACCCCTCCCTGGTCAGCACTTGCTCCTTGGTATCCCATCATTCTCCCACAGGCTGTATATGTGCCATACTCTAAACACTCTAACTCCTGTAGTAAATATCGTCAACAACCCAAATCCTTGCAAGATTTTAAAAGGGAGACTTGCGGGGGGGGGGGGGGGCGGCGGGTGGTGGTGCACCTGGTTGAGCATACATGTTACAATGCACAAGGACCCAGGTTTGAGCCCCTGATCCCTACCTGCAGGGGGAAAGCTTTGCAAGTGGTGAACTTGGGCTCAGATGTCTCTCTGTCTCCCTCTCTATCTCCCCCTTCCCTCTAAATTTCTGGCTATCTCTAGCCAATAAATATAGCAAAAAATAAAGTAAAAGGGAATTTTTTGTGAATCCTGAGGTCAGGTTTATTACAGACCGCAGGATTGTTATGTGGGGATGGAACTGTAATAATCTTTGGCCAGGAGCACTTGGGATTTTTTTTTCCTAAAGGACTAGTTGCCTTAAACTGGAAGCTGTCTCTGCTTCTCTCTCAGCTCTGTTTATTTTTTTTTCCTTTGTGGAGTTTCCTGATGTGCCAGCACACCTTTCTTCTTCATCTCTGTAGTAATTTCTATGTTTATTCTATGCTAAGTCCTCACACAGACTTTTTTTGTTTTTACCTTGCTTTGCTAGATAGCCAATCTGTTCTGTTTCCACCAAATTAATAAAAGAGCTTGCTGCACCAGCCACAAAAACAAGAGCAAAGCAGGCACTGTGATAAGACGCATTCTCTTTGGGGGCTATAAAAGTTGAGAGTTTCTTTCGACAGAGTGAAAGCCCAGGACACTCACACAATTGCACAGGAGCTACAGGCCGCAGCGGGACGCCTGTCGGATAGACAATTAAAGTGGCCCGGGAATGACATATCCCCTCTTGCCAACATAATTAAGGTGTATTATTTGTCAGGGAGGTCAACGGTGAACAAATGTCCTAGCAAACCGAGAATGAAAGACAGGGAAGGAGCAGATAATGAAATTCAGGGATGACAAATGGCTCAGAGCCTGACACTGTGGCATCTGACAAAGAGAGACATCCAGTGGCTCTGAAACTTCTCCTTGTGCTCTGAAGGCCGCCGGGATCAGGGCTCCTTTCTATAAGGGAGCTTGTAGGTATCATTAATGTCATTCTGTTTCCTTCTAGAAGAGTAATACCAACTACAGAAGGGTATTCCAGCTGAGGCGGGGTACAGATTTTACATTGTGTACTCAAACCAGTATGCCTTTGTTAAGATGATGATATATAATTTTTTTGGTCGAGTCTACCTGCATTTCACAGCCAACTCTAGTAACTAGTCTTTCTACACCATTCTCATCATTCCATTATGCCAGTGCAAGTTGTGTTTCAAAGAGACCAAGCAGGTGACTCTCACCTTTAGATGTATATCCCTTGACCTCTGACAAGCTACACACACCAAAAAAAAAAAAAAAAAACCCTCAAAGTGGAAACATTTCCCAAGCAAAGTCAAGTCAAGGGACCAGGTGATGGTGCACCTGGTAGCGTCCACACTATATCAAGCAAAGTCTCAATTCCTTAGGCCACCTATTGTTCAGACCAAATTTGCATAAGTTACCATCCCATTTTGTTGTTTCCAATTACCTAAGGTTTAACTACCCACAGGCATAACACCAGGTACTATATTTCTGTTGTCAGGATATTTGATAAATTTGCATTGGCATAAGACCCTAATAAGAGAAGGAGGCTGGACTAAGACAGCTCCATTTCCCGAAGAGATACTCACTATCACATTACTCAGTGTGGTATACGTCACATTAACTGATACCACCTAGGGTCATTCTATAAGCCAGAGAGCACCAACACATCACAGCCAAGGCCCAACACTGTGGGACTCAGCAAGCCCATAATACCACCCTCGTGGAGTCACCAGTTTGTGTCTACATCTGGCATCATTTATTCAGCAAATATTTGTTGATAACTTAGTTTGCAGCAGGCCCTGAGATGGATACCGAGGGACACAGTGACAGCCCAGGCAAACAGTTCTCACCCTCATTGATACTCTAGCCAAAGAGAAAGGCAGATATCACCCAACATCTACCAAGGCAACTAATTAATCATGAGTGTGATAAGAAGCAGGATGCTGGGGGAGGTCTTAACCAGCACATCTAATGAGCAGGAAGCAATCATCAATGTGAGATATAAGTAGGAATTAGTCAAACACAATAAAGTGTGTGTGTGTGTGTGAGAGAGAGAGAGAGAGAGAGAGAGAGAGAGAGAAAGAGAGGTGGGGGGGGAGGAAGAGGAATGTGGGAGAGAACTAAAAAGTAGAGGGAGGCTAGAGAGGATTTCAAATAATCTCAAGGTAACAAAGACCCAGGAGAGAAAAGGAATGTGAGTATTGAAAGAAAGAGTGTAGCTCAGTATGAATGGAGTGTAACCTGTGGGGGAAACCATCAGTGGGGCCTTCTCATATGCTGGCAGTGAAAACAAAGTAACTGAAGTTAAGCAAAGTAGACAATGGCCAATATTGAGCAGCACAGATAGCATTGTGAGCGCAGTATCTCCTTTAGGATGGTGTGCACAGTGTCTCGTTTCCAGATTCCCTGTCACCCAGACAGAACATTCTACCAAACTTCTTCAGGCATCAAGTTTAGAAAGTGGCCACCTTCGAGGACATAACCATAAAGAAATCATATTGTCCTAGTATGTTCTAGCAGCTCCTAGTATTTTCCTTCCAGGGATTGCAAAGCACTTTGGGGAAGACAACTGACCCCACAGAGCAAACCACTAGGTGTGTGTCAGGCAACATGCAAGGCACACACTTCCGACAGTCTCTGATTTGACTCATCATAGAAATGAATGCTGCAGCAAAGCCCTCACTTGCAACTGAGAAATAGAAAGGAAGCAAATTATCCATCATGAGCAAACTTCACTCAAAAGACACTCGGGAGCTGGGCTCTGTGGTTCTGGTAGTCACTCCACTGTCTATATGAAATGTTTAGTAAACACAGGTGCTTCTGCCTAGACTACCACATCCTAGTCACCTGAAGTCACACTGGAAACTAGGTATAAAGAAAGTGACCCTATTTTTTGTGTGTGCTTATTTGGGGTATGTGTGTGTGTGCGCGTGCACATGCATGTGTGCCACCAGGTTTATTGCTGGAATGCCATGCCTACATGACTCCATCAGTCCTGGAAGCCTTTTTTTTTTCCTTCCTTTTTCCCTTTCTTTTTTATAGAGGGTGGGGGGGTGGAGAGTGAGAAAAGTCTAAAGCAGTGCCTCACCATTCCTGATGTTTTCATCTATAGGTGGGGACTGGAGGTTTGAACCTGGGTCCACAAGCATGGTAATGGGTGTAATCTACCAGGTGAACTACCAACCAGCCCCAAAATGGTTCTATTTTTATACAGGTAATCAAAGACTGATGCTGGGAAATTATGCCGATGCAGTCACATCTGCCATGTTGTCTCCTCAGGCTACTGCTAGTTCCCGGAGAGTTGGGACATTCTCGGAGTGCCTGTTATGCCCTCAGGGCATTGTCTATATCCCCACGATATCCAGAGTGCTTTGGTTACTCCTCCCCACTCCCATTCTCATGAGAGTTATCATCCTATCCTGGAGTGCTATGGTTACTCCTCCCCCTTCCCATTCTCGCGAAAGCTACTCCTATAAAAACCCTTTGTTTTCCGCACCTCACTCTCTTGCCAGCCCTTCACTCCGGTGTTCAGACACAGGAAAGGTTACTGCGTGAGGCGGCCATTTTCACTACCTCCACGTGGCCCAACCTGCTTCTCTAGCACCCAACTCTGAGGTGCCAGCGCAAATAAAGATTTGTGTTTCCTCTTCGCTCTGGACCTCCTCTCTCTCATCTCCGCGGCCCGCGCTCAACAACATCTGGCTTAACAACAGACTGATATACTGAAATATGAAGGATTCAAACTGAAGTATGTCCTTTTTTTTTTGGACAAACAAGTGCCCCCCACTCTTTTATTTTTATTGAAAGGGTTTCCTTAGTTCTCTCAATTAGTTGAGAGGGTTGCCTCTCAGTCATGTTTACTATCCTGTAAGTAACCTCTGTCTTTTTAAAATATTATTTCCAAATCATTCTATAAGGGAAATGATTTACAGGGCAGTTACTGTCACGTGGATATAATTTCTTATCTCCCATGATATATACTCTCTATCTTAATCTCTCTTCCCTCTCCCCACAACTATTGATCTTTATTCTCCAACTGACCTTCCAATTACACTTAGAATTCTTCAGGGACAAGTGCCAGGCTTCTCAGTAAAGGGAAAGATGTTTGAACTTGAAGAAAATGGTTCTACAATGACTACAGAGTGCTGGCTGGCTCCAAACACTACCGTCTCCAATTTAGGTGCTTTTCCACTTTCATGCACCAAGGCCCCAAAGTACTTACAATCCTTTGCTTTGGTGCAACCCACCTCACCCAGTCCACGTTTCACTTTGTGTTTTCCCTATTCTGTCCTAGTTACATAAGTTCCACTTGTGAGTGATATCAGCCAATATTCATCCTTCTCTTTTTGGCTTATCTCACTTAACATGATTCCTTCAAGCTACATCCAAGGTGAGGCAAGGCCACTACTCACCTGCTCTGCCTTCACTGCTGTAGCCATGGCATTCCAGGCCCTTCTGCATCTTTTTAATGACCCTTCCCATAAGCCTCAGGCTTTAAATAAGTCAGCAGGCTTATTCTAGGTATACCCAGTCACCTTCCTGCTCCCTACCACAGAAGAGGGGCCTGCAGTGCTTCTCTGCCCTGCTTGCCTATACTGGTAGTGGATGGTCAACTGTTCCCGAAGAGGAGGGTGGGGTGCATTCTTTAAAGAGGAGAGGCAGGAAGATGAGCTGTTTCTGAGAACAAGCAGCGAGTCTGCGCTGCCCAGGAATCTTCTCTCTAGAAGATTCACAATTGTGTGTGTGTGTGTGTGTGTGTGTGTGTGTGTGTGTGTGTGTGTGTGTGTGTAGTTTGTACTGCTCCTGTCTATACAGTGTCAATGACCAGGACATCTATGTATTTGTATCATTTTTGTTACTTTGGATTCAAATGTGTGTGTACAGTGAAATTATTTGTTACTTGGTGTACTTTCTTAGTTTATTTATTTTATTATCTTTATTTATTTATTTATTTATTATCTTTATTTATTTATTGGACAGAGGTAGCCAGAAATTGAAGGGAGGGGTGACAGACAGGGAGGTAGACAGACACTAGCAATACTGTATTACCATTCACAAAGCTTTCCCCTTGCAGGTGGGGACCAAAGGCTTGAACCTGGGTCCTTGTGCATTGTAAAATGTCACTCAATTGCCACCACCAGCCCCCAAGGTATAAATTCTTATGTTTTTTAATAGTTCATAAATTTACCAACAATTCTTCCTTCTGTTAAATCCAAAAAAAATTAGGCTTTATAAAATACTATAAGCCAATCTCTGACTCTAAAAATCATTACCCCAGGATGACAGGAAACATTAGTCCAAGAAAAAAAGGTTAAGAACTTAAAACTGAACACAAATCTATTAATCTGTTGATTGTGAGTATTAGACAAGCCATTACTTTCAGCTATGTATACTGGCATGTTATACACTAATGGGCATTATAAGCAATGAGACAATGTTGAGCTAGAACAATAAAAAATAATCTTTAACTTTTTTCAGAGTGTTTAGAATACAATTTGTCTACTCCAAAATAGATACTTTAAAAAAGTCAGGGGGTCAAGTGGTAGCACAAAGGATTAAGCACACATGGCACAAAGCGAAAGGACCTGAGTAAGGTTCCCAGTTCGAGGCCCTGCCTCCCTACCTGAAGAGGGGTCCCTTCACAAGCGATGAAGCAGGTCTGCAGGTGTCTATCCTTCTCTCTCCCTCTCTGTCTTCCCTTCCTCTCTCAATTTCTCTCTGTCCTATCCAATAACAACATGGCAACAATTACAATAACAACAACAAGGGCAACAAAATGGGGGGAAAATGGCCTCCAGGAGCAGTGGATTTGTAGTGCAGGCACTGAGCCCCAGTGATAACACTGGAGGCAAAAAAAAAAAAAATTAGATGATGTCAGATGGAAAGAAGAAAAGCAAAGGAACAGACAAAATAAACCATCAGATTCAGCCAAGAGAACTGAGGCTGCCAAAGAGGGAGAACAGAGTCACAAAGGGCAGAGGGGCTTCACTTTGGTGGTAGACATGGTATAACGCCTTACATTTGAAGAAGTATGAAAAAGTCTACCAGGAACATAGGTAATGATGGAAACTCATTTTACTTCAACTGAATAAAAAAATTGAAGAGGGGGCCAGGCGATGGCACACTTGATTAAGTGTGCACATTACAGTGCACAAGGATCCAGGTTCAAGCCCCTCCCTGGTCCCCACCTGCAGGGGGAAAGTTTCACAAATGGTGAAGCAAGGCTACAGATGTCTCTCTGTCTCTCTCCCTCTCTATCTTCCCCTTTAAATCTCTCTCTGTCTCTATACAAAAATAAATTAATAAAATAAATATAAATAATTTAAAAAATTGAAGAGAAAGTGAACCTTACTGCAGTGAATGCTGCCTTCTGCCATGACAGGTAAGCATGTCACGGAGAAAGCAGACTTTCTTAACTATATACAATGGATCACTCTACCCAAAAAACTGCCCCAACAGTGAGTGATTTTATCTCAAAAAACTGCCCCAACAGTGATTCCTATTAGGCACTTATGGTACCTGTCTGTGTGGTATTGCACTGCAGTCTCTAAAATTTTGGGTGAATTCCTGAGGGGACAGACTTGTGTCCCTTGAGACACTGTCACAACCTTGAAGCATTGAACATAGAAGAGGCACAAGGATCCTGAGAGTTGTAGGCATCCTGCATTCAGGAGGGAGCATTCTTTTTGTAACTAGTGTAAGGACAGAGGAAACATTTAAAATGTAAATTCAAAAAGGCCCAGGTGTTGGCTTACCCAGTAGAGCACACACATTAGCAAGTACAATAACCCGATGACCCAGGTTCCAGGCCCAAAACCTCACCTGCAGGAGGGAAGCTTCACCAAAAATGAAACAATGTTACAAATGTCTGTCCTTCCCTATGTCTCTTTCTTTTGCTCTGTTTCTCATCTATCAAAATAAACAGGGTACTAGGATCTGTGGAAACATGCAGGCAGGAAACCCCATTAGTCATCCTGATGGCAAAATAATGATAGTTATTATAATTATTATTGGATATTATTATTAAATATATAATAAGTTAATAAAAATTTGAAAGTGCAATTCAAAATTAAGTTCTCAATAGGAAATTCATAGACTAACTGGAATGAAATCTCTCCCTGGAGGTTAGCCTTAATACTTCATATATATCTAGTGCTTTTTAAATATTTTTTTGGTCACTCTAAAGTAGAAGTTTCAGGGTCAGGCAGTAGTCTATCTGATTAAGCACACACATTATAGTGTGCAAGGTTCTGGGTTTAAGCCCCTGGTCCGCACCTGCAGGGAGAAAGCTTCATGAGTGGTCAAGAAGCAGGGCTGCAGGTGTCTCTCTGTCTTTTTCCCTCTCCATCTTCCCTTCCCCTTTCCCTCTGTCTCTATCCAATAATAAGTAAAAAAGATTTTAAAAATGAAAACAAATAAAATATATAAAATAAATGAAATATAAGTTTCTCTTAAACCTACCACTCTTTTTTTTTTCTTTTTAGCAGAAACAGAGAGAAGTTGAGAGAGGCAGGGGAGGTAGGGAGAGAGATACCTGCAACACTGCTTCACCACTCATGAAGCTTCTGCCCTGCAGATGGGGCGTGGGGGCTTGAACCAGGGTCTACAAGCATGGCAGTATGCCAGGATGCATGTTCAACTAGGTACACCACCCACCTCTATCTTATTCAAAACAAGAACGGGAGAAGACTCTAATTAAAAGATTCAAATCTCATGAATTGGACTTGTCCCTATAGTATGGGCTCCTTATAAAGGAAGCTCCCAGTTATGAAAAGCAGAACTGTATAGCAGGTGTCTCCCTCTTTCTCTCTCTCTCTCTCTCTCTCTCTCTCTCTCTCTATCTCTCTCTCCCATATATATATATTTTTTTTTAAAGTGGCCACCAGAAAATAGAGGCAGGCATTGAGCCCCAGTGGCACTTCAGTGGCAAAAAGTTCTGGGGAAATTCACAGAAAGACACTAACATTTACTGGGGAACTTTACTCACTGGTGTCATTCACCACTGGGAGGAGCACTGAGAGCAGTCTCATAAGGGAGCTTAACCTGTCTACTAATAAGACAAAATCATTCACCAGGAAGTCAGCACTGGTTGTCTTCTGGCAGCTCCTATTACTAAAAAAGCATCTGCTGAACTAAAAAAAAGGCATTCAAGCTAACTTGTTCTGAGAAAGCTCTCAATTTCCCCTTTCTGATGCAACTACCACTGTGAAATTTTACATGTTTTTGCTTTTTCATATTGAAAAACATTTAAATTGATGGGCCTTTTAAATTTATGGCTATGAACCAGAGACTTGTCAGTGCTTCTAATGGAAGTCTCCAAAAGTGTATAACAATACATATATCGACTTCTTGTTTCAATGAGTATCAAGATTAATTGTCCCTGTAAAGGTAAATAAATATTGACAGAGGTTTCACTTTGGATCTATATTTTCTACCCAAGTCAATAAATCTTAGTATCCACCTCAACTGAAGTCAATATCAAATGATTATTAATTCATGGTATACTCGACTTGGAGCTATAACTACAACTTAACAGAGAAAAGCATAGTCTTACAGACCAATTCATGCCCAATGTAATTACAAGAAATGAAAAATCACTGATTTGCTTCACATATTCAGCAGATAGCACCTCTAGATATAGCATCTATAGATAGCAAGAATGAGAGAATCCATTGTTTTTCCATTATATTTGGATGTGTCTAAGATACAAAAACTGACTCCTCATAGCTCACAATTTGCTTCTTTGCTTATAAATCCCACTCCTAGTTGCACTTACTTGTGAGCTTGGCATATAAATGTTTATATGATGGGAGGAGAGGAGCAAACAAAAAGGACATTTTAAGAGACAAGAAAAAAGAAAACAGAACTGAAGAAAAGGGTCAAAGAGGAAACCGGTAAAAAAAAAAATAGAAGAAAAGGAAGGTAATAAAATCAGAGGGGAAAATTTAGTATCACCACTGACTAACTGTGTATCTTCATAAATTTCAGCAAAAGGATATATTTCCAATATTCTTCTCCATTTCAAAAAGAGCTTTCACCCAAGTCTAATGACTTAAACATCATAAATATTCTAGTTTTTTATTCAATATGTAAAATTACAAGAATCCATTAACTTATATAAATAACTCAGAGAAAATTTGCAGCAAATGTTTTTTACAGAGTAAATTTAGGGCATGTTCATTAAAGTTTTCAAGGACTGAGTCATCTCAACTAATAATGGGAAAAATAATTAAATACTACTGCTAAATGAATATTGTATATTAAATTATAGCACTTTTCATTTCCTATGAAGGCACAATAACTTTTGAAGACAGGGTGCTTAAAAGAAATTGTTCATCAACACTAGAAATTGACAAGCAAATCAAAAGAGCTATTGATCTTTATAGTGTTTTGAGGCCACTTTGGCACTACTAAGACTGAAAACATTAGTTATTTGATATTACCAGAGAGGGCTTTGCCCATTAACTGGGCTTTGAGTCCACATTCCTAAAACTTTGCATTTCTGATCCCCATTGCTGCTCTTTTCAATCAAAACAAGGTTAAGAAACATCTGTCTTTGCCTTTCAAAATGTGATATGAGTCAGAAATTTCTGGCTAATGTTATAATAACTGAGTACCTCATTATTAATAGAATATCTTAAACTTTAATTTAAGCAGTATATATTTTTTTTAAAATGAGTTATTCATTTGGTGGATAACCACATGTAAAAGAATGAACCTAGATAACTATCTAAGACCATGCACAGAAATTAATTTTAAAATTGGGTAAAAAACTTAAATGTGAGACCTGAAACCATAAAACACACAGAAAAAAAAAATAGGCTATCTGCTTCTGCACATCAGTCTTAGTGATATGTTTAGTGCCTACACTTCAACTACAAGAGACACGAAAGCAAGAATAAGCAAATAAGACTAGAACAAATACAAAATCCTCTCAACAGAGAAAGAAACTAGCATTCAAATGAAAAGACATCCTACCGAATGGAATAAAGATAATTGTACATCTTAAATAATATCCAAAACAGGCAAAGGACTCCTAAAAATCAACAATAAAAAGTAACCCGGTTTAAACATGGACACTTGACATCTGTGAGCATGGATTTATCCAAAACACAAGAAACAACAAGTTGTTTAAGAATATGTGGAGAGAAAAAATTCTTGAGGGGCCTGGTTAAGCGGACATTATCACCATGCTCAAAGATCCAGGTTCAAGCCCCTACTCCTCACCTGCAGGGAAAATGCTTCATGAGTGGTGAAGCAGGTTTGCAGTTGTCTCTCTTTCTTTCTCCCTCTGTCTCCCCTTCCCTCTCAATTTCTCTCAGTCCTGTCAAGTAAAAATAAAGTAGAATGGGGGGTGGGGGGGGGTTGGGGACCAGGAGCAGTGGATTTGTAGTGCAGGCACCAAGCCCCATGGATAACCTAGAAAGAAAGAAAGAAAGAAAGAAAGAAAGAAAGAAAGAAAGAAAGAAAGAAAGAAAGAAAGAAAGAAAGAGAGAAAGAAAGAAAGAAAGAGAAAGAAAGACAGACAGAAAGGAAGAAAGAAAGAAAGATAGGAAGAAAGAAAGAAAGAAAGAAAGAAAGAAAGAAAGAAAGAAAGAAAGAAAGAAAGAGAAAAGAAAGGCAGAAAGAGTTGTGGTATATAAGAAGGATGAATATGGGATGATCTCACTCATAGAAGTTGAAAAGCAAGATCAGAAAGGAAAACACTAAGTAGAACTTGGTCTGGAGTTGATGCATTGCACCAAAGTAAAAGACTCGGGGGGGGGGGGGAGTTCAGGCAGAGGAGGACCTAATGGGGGTTGAATTGTTATGTGGAAAACTGGGATATGCTATGCATGTACATTAATTCCCCATTATAATAAAGAAATTTAAAAAACAAGAAAGTAAGAAAAAATCTTTTGTACCCTGTTGGTGGAAATGTATATTTGTGATGCCATTATGATAAGCAGAATGATGAATCCTTGTAAGCTTAAATTTACTAATGAATAAATAAATAAATGGTGGCAACTAAATAAATAAATAAATGATGGTAACTACAGTAAGACATTTTCCCAGACAATATTTTTACTTCACCTACATGTTAGCTATCAAGCTCAATCAAAAATTATTAAAGTCATGGACCCCTTGGAACATACCTAAAATAAACTTCCTAGCTTCTTCCCACATGAAGACCCCTAGTTTCATCTACTCTATTTCTACTTTTGGGTTTCTCTTTTTTAAACATTTTGTCCTCCTTTATATCTTACATCTTTCAGCCACCAACTTCCAGGCCAGATGACCTCATCAATGTGTCCTAGAATCTCACCTCTCCAGAGCCCTACCCTACTATAGAAGGAGAGAAAAAGGCTGGGGGTATGGATCCACCTTTCAGTACCATGTCCAGCAGAGAAGCAATTACAGAATCCAGACCTTCCATCTTCTACATCTCATAAAGAACTTTGGTCCATACTCCCAGTGGCATAAAGAATAAGGAAGCTTCCAAAGGAGGGGATGAGATGTGGAACTCTGGTGGTAGAAACTGTATAGAATTGTACCCCTGTTGTCTTACAATCCTGTTAATCATTATCAAATCACTGATAAATTTTTAATTAAGAAATAAATAATAAAGATATTGTTTCAAATAATTAGGATTTTGGAAAAAGACTTGAGTCATCTCATGTAACATCTGAACTCAACAAGAGGGAAAACAAGGGAAAAGACTGTAGGCAAATTTGTAGTCAAGGCAAAATGATAATCTAGACTTCCTGATGTGATAAAAGACAGTGCACTCATTTTATTCCCTTTATTTTCAATTTCCAAAAGTCAATTTGACAACAATATGTGTTGGTCTGCTTCTAAATTCTGCTTCTAAGACCCCTTCTGTTTCATTGGTTTAATCCCCCCTGCTTAACACTGTATTCTATTTACATAACCACTGTTAACTAAGCACCACCCTGCCTCCAGGGCATTGGTTTAATCCTCACTGTTTTGCACACTTTTTCCTTCTCCCCACCCCCTATCCTACATACATCCTCTTAGGACCTGACACTTCCACTTCAGGATATATAAGGACAGGATTGTGATTAGAGATAGCTTAGATTGCGCTGCGTTCCACATGAATAAAGACTGAATTGTGTACCACTCAGCCATGAGTCCCTGGTCATCTCTCTCTCCCACCCGCAAAGCTAGTCTGGCATAATGCGCCCGAACAGGGAAACAAAAAACAGTGCCTGAACAGGGACTGGCAAACATGCATCATCTTATAGGTATACAACTTTTGCTAATAAAGCCTTCTGCAGAGATGACTTTGAAACACATAGTTTTTTCAAGTGACCTATTAAGTTTGATTTTTTTTCTTTCCAAAATGTGTATGTAAATACTGTCCAAAAACAGCAAGTGTGACCTGGTTTTAGAGAGCTGAGGCAGAGCACACATGCAAGGGAGATGTAAGTTCTATAAGATTCCCTTAGATACAGCCTTATAAGAATAAGCTCACAACACAGCATCACTAGGCATGTAACAAAATACTTTTGTCAGAATGCAGACCTCAGGAAGTCCAAAACTGACCACAAAGTTTAGGATAAAATAATACAAATACATATCAAAGATAGAATAAAATGTTCTGTTGTGGACATTAGATTCCTAAAATTTGTTAAAAGACCTTCAAAGAGATGATGGGTCAGAATTTTCTGAAATGCATGAGAGATGTGAATAGCTAGATTCATTGATTAGTCAGAAATTCAGGAGAAAAAAATAAAAGGACTTTTCACCTCTAGGCACATGGCAATCAAAAAATGGAACACAGGGGAACCAGAGAAGTAATTCGAATCAAAGAGCAGATTACAATAGAGGTACCACAATAAACTGACAGCAAGGTCTTCAGCAATGTAAGCTTTCTAAATGGGATAATATAGTCACTAGGCTGAGAGAAAGTAACTGTCAAGCCTGAATTACATGACCTGAAAAACTACTATACAGAAAAGTGAAGAAAGGGGGTTGAGTAGTGGCCCACCTTGTAGAGCACACACATTACAGGGCTGAAGGACCAGAGTTCAAGGCCCTGGCCTTGCCCTGCAGAGAGAAAGTTTTACAAGTGACTGCCATATCTCTCTCTCTCTCTCTCTCTCTCTCTCTCTCCCCCCCCCTCCATTTTTCTCTGTCCTCCCAACTTCTCTCTGTCTCTATCCAAAATAAATAAAGCACTTTTTAAAAAAGAAAAACAATCATATTGACCCAAAAGGAAGAGCTAGGGTACAAAATGCAATGGTAAGAAAATAACTTGGCAAACAAGGTGCATGAATTGAATTCATTGCTTACTGTACAATGACAATGACACAGGCAGCAATCATAAGCCCAAGACAAAGCTAGACATTGTGAACATTGGCAGAGGGGGAGGGGGCGGTAAGGGCACAATCTGAGCTAAGATATTCATGGTGAGGGTGAGGCAATTAAGCTCAATAATGAGCAGGACATATTTCAGAGACTCCAAGAGAGAGTAGCATGATAGTAGGGGAAATAGTTCAACTGGTAAAGTAATCAGACTTGCATGCCTAAGGTTTCAGGTTCTGTTCCCAGCACTATGTACACCAGAATGGTGTACTGGCTTGTCTCTCCTTCTCTAGGCTTTCAGTGACACTCTCTTCTCTCCTATGTTATCAATAAGTAAATATGTATTTATTTACTTATTTTTTTGCTTATTATTTATTTATTTATTTATTTATTTATAATATGCCTCCAGGGTTATCACTGGGGCTCGGCGCTGGCACTATGAATCCACTGCTCCTGGAGGCCTTTTTTATTTTCCATTTTATTGGATAGGACAGAGAGAAATAAAGAGCTGAGGGGAAGACAGAGAGGGGGAAAGATAGACACCTGCAGACATGCTTCACCGCTTGTGAAGCAAACTACCCCACCCCCTCTACACACACACAGGTAAGGAGCCAGGGGCTTGAACCAGGATCCTTGTGTTTTTACTATGTGCACTTAACTGTGTGCCACCACCTGACTCCTTAAAATAAAGACATAAGGCCTTTCAGAAAAATCTTGTACAAGGTATAACCATTATTTTGCTACTGTTATATCAAAACCAAATTATTCTTTACCAAATAATAACTAAAATATTTCTAAAATATAAAATAAATAATGACTAAAAAGCAAAATAAATAAATAAATTTTTAGAAAGCATTCCAAAATATTAGAGAAATGGCTAACTGCATCTTCAATGTCTCATTCTTTATATATTTGTTTAATAAAGAGAGTTTGGTAGCAAAAGACTGCAAAATATTAATGTCTGGGCAGATAGGTATTTTTATCCTATTCTTTTTCACACATTCAGGATATTGAAATATTTGGGGAAAATTGAATAAAGCGAACTATTAAGAAGACAACATGAAAAGGACAGATTTTTAACTTTTGCTCTTCACTACTGTGGACTATCTTTTTTCCGAAGAAAAGATTGAGACAAAGAGGCAGAGAGGAGAGGAAAAGAGCAAGGAGTGCAGGGAGAGAGAGATGCCACAGAACCAAAGTTTCCTCAAAACTGGGTCACATACATGGCAAAGCAGAACCAACCAAGTGATCTATTTTGCCAACCCAGAATTTTTTAAATTACTTTATTGGGGGATTAATGGTTTACAGTCGACAGCAAATACAATAGCTGTACATGCATAACATTTCCTCCAGCAGGTTTTTCTATTGAAGTTCCCTACCCAAATCTTAAAAGTTCTCATCATATGAGGAAATAGAAGAAAAAAAAAAAAGCATAGCTATCTATGGGGATGGAGGTTAAGTAAATTTAGTGCTATGATCATTTTGTAATGATGCAGTTATCAAACACGAATACAATTTGTCTAAGATGAGTACATAACAATCAAAGTTAAATAAAGAAGCTGAATATGGGCCTCAGATTACATCAAATAGATGGGGTTTACAGTCAACAATATTTATACTCTCTACCATATTAAGGAACTACTCTCTTCCCTGACCCAGCTTTGTGGTCCTTTTTCCAGCCATGACATCATCTACCCAAACAGTAACTTGGATCCACCTGCATGTCAGATTTCAGGCTCAGGGGAAAAAAAAAAAAAAACTAGTATAACCACAGGCCCTTTGGAATATAACTAAAATATGCCTACTAGCTATCAACAAAATGGAGCCCCCCGCCCCCCCAACTCTTCATCTGCACTATTCCATCCTTTAGGTCCATGATTGGTCAACAATTTGTTTGGCTTTGTATGTTAACTCTCTTTTCAACCAACAAGTTCCAGATGCTAGCATGATGCCAACCAGACTTCCCTGGACAGACAACCCCACCAATGTGTCCAGGAGCTCCCCTTCCCCAGAGCCCTTCCTCACTAGGGAAAGAGAGAGACAGGCTGGGAGTATGGATCGACCTGTCAACACCCATGTTCAGCAGGGAAGCAATTACAGAAGCCAGACCTTCCACCTTCTGCATCCCACAATGACCTTGGGTCAATACTCCCAGAGGGTTAAAGAATAAGAAAGCTATCAGGGGATGGGATGGGATATATAGTTCTGGTGGTGAGAACTGTGTGGAGTTGTACCCCTCTTATCATACAGTTTAGTCAGTGTTTCCTTTTTATAAATTAAAAATTAAAAAAAGAAGAATACACTGAAATCCTGCCTGCAGACAATTGCTGGTTAAAACCAATCCCCCAGGGAAAGCCTCTTCACCAAAACATCTGCTATTTCTTCCAGGTTTTAAAGGTTTCAGTGAATAGTATGCCAGGAACAGCCATGTCAGCAACAGCCTCTAGGGTGGTGGTTTCTGTACCAGGATTCCATCACAGTAATTAAAATACATAACACACACACACACACACACACACACACACACACACACACACACACACACACACCAGAATTTTGAAAAAGAATAGGCATCACAGCAAAAAAACAAGTGAGAATGGCCTCAGAACACACACACACATCTTTTAATTGAAGTATTTAATACACTCACTTTCATGTATAACTGTACTTTTATCCTCTTTATTTTCTCTCAGAATGGCAAAAATGTCCTAAAAGATCATGGAGAAACTCTCATGAATGCTAGGGTATGGCTCATCTCAGGAACATTCAGCTCCCAGATAGAACCTAGAGACTCCCAGCAACATTAGCATTAAGTGAATTTCAGAGACTACGTGATCAACTTTGCTTTTCTTCACCAGTTTTTCAGGTTCATATTCCAGTGAAGAGCACAGTCTGCTCAGGCTGAAGTGGATGTTACCTTACAAATCTCACTGTCATATGCATACACTGGCCATCAGGGAAAGTAGTTTCTTTTGCTGGTTCAAGAATTATACAATTCAGTTCATTTTTGCTCTACTCAGGAAAACATGATAAATTCAGGAACACATGCACTAAGCATTTAAAAAAATATATTATAAAAACTATTTTCACTTGGAACATGCATCTTTTAAAATAAAATATAAGAATTTTACCAAGGCTGTTGCAATAATACTATTGTCTTCAATTCTTCTCAGTACAAGCAGGCATTCAGTTTTCTGGCCTGACACAACCATACAGACTTTACAAACTTTCAGCCACAAAGTTGCAGACACTATTATGATTTCGTCCTGACTTCCCTAAACAGATGACCTCACCAATGTGTCCTAGAACCTCACCTCTCCTCTCCAGAACCCTACCCTACTAGGGAAAGAGAGAAACAGGCTGGGGGTCTGGATCCACCTGCCAACACCCATGTCCAGCAGAGAAGCAATTTCAGAATCCAGACCTTCCATCTTCTACATCCCATAAAGAACTTTGGTCCATACTCCCAGTGGGATAAAGAATAGGGAAGCTTCCAATGGAGGGGATGGGACATAGAGGTCTAGTGGTGGGAACTGTATGGAATTGTAGCCCTATTGTCTTATAATCCTGTTAATCATTATTAAATCACTAATAAAAAATGTGTCTTGTTTTTTTTTTTATAAAAAAGGCAGTCGAGCAAGGGACTGGGATTCAAATGCAGAGCAGGACTGGAAAGTCCAGCCTGATTTGTACAAGTCACATGCCTTAGCATCTCTACTTCAAATACCAATGCAACACTGCCTGTTGAGATGAATCGCTGTTCTTTAACCTCACACACAGCCTGGAGAGCGAGTGTCTCTCCTTTCGTAGACAGCATCCAAAGCTGCCCAGCAGCCAGGAGAACACAAAGCTGCCTCCCTCACTTGGTTGCCTTGAACCAGCTAATGAGGTACACGTTTTTCTTTGAACAGTAGGGCCCCTCCTTCAAGGAAGACTCCCCAGGTGAGCACCTTGGATGGAAAATGATTTAATCTGCAGTAGCTTCTGACTGTGCACATAATGCCATTTGAAACAGGAGTGGTCCTGACATTTAAAAAATTTTTTTTTATTTATTATTATTTTTACTTATTGGATAAAGACAGCCAGAAATCAAAAGGGAGGGGGTGATAGAGAGGGAGAGAGACAGAGAGACACCTGCATCCCTGCTTCACCACTCATAAAACTTTCCCCATGCAGGTGGGGACCAGGGGCTTGAACCCAGGTCCTTGAGCATTGTAATACATGTGCTCAACCAAGTGCACCACCACCCGGCCCCAGTCCTGACATTTTATGAATAAGGAAAAGGAGAGTGCAGCTTAGAGAAGGCTTGACAGCCCAGCCAGAATGAGAGACTGAAGATGACACTTCATTTCGGTTGTTGAAAGCTTAACAAGATAAAGACAGGTGGGGAAGAGCCCCCTTAAATGTGATGAAACAAGGCCTGAAGGAATGGAACACTTGAGAGATTGGCGAGGGTATACTTTGAAACAGAAGATGAGTGTAGAGCATGTGGCTAGATTCATCAAAGGGCCCAAGGTGACAAACAGTAAGGAAGAGTACAGATGTAGGATACACCAAAGGGGGTGGGGTGGGGACAAAAATCTTTGCTCTGACTACACAGCATTCTCCCCCACGTAGAACCATGGTGGCTTACCTTCTCCCCAACTTCTCTACTTTCTATTTATTTATTTATTTAGGTCCCTGGGGTTATTGATAGGGTTCAGTGCCTGCACAAATCACTGTTCCCAGAGACCTTTTCTCCTTTCCTTTCTTTTTTAAAAATGTTTTATTTATTTATTTATTACTGGATAGAGAGAGAGAAATTGAGAGGAGAGGGGGGGATAGTGAGGGTGAGATACAGAGAGACACCTGAAGCCCTGCTTCACCACTCATGAAACTTTATCCCTGCAGGTGGGGACTGGGCACTTGAACTTGAGTCCTTGTGCACTGTAATGTGTGTACTTAACCTAGTGAACCACTGCCTGACCCCTTTCTATTTTATTTTTCACTTGACAGGACAGAGAGAAATTGAGAGGGAAAGGGGAATAGAGAGGGAGAGAGATAGACACCTACAACCCTGCTTCACCAATTGTGAAGCTTTTCCCCCTGCAAGTGGGGACCAGGGGCTTGAACCCACGTCCTTATGCACTTAATGTCTGCACTTAACCAGGTGCTCCACTGCTTGACCCTCTATTACTTTCTTTTTGATAGACAGTGAAGGGCAGAAAGAGAGAGAAAGAGAGGAGGGAAGAGAGAGATAGAGAGATCCACTGCTTGTAAAGCTCCCCCTGTCCCACCTCACCCCACAGGTAGGAAGCAGAGTTTGGATCCAGATCCAGATGGTATGGGTATGCACTTTATAGGCTGAGCCACCATCTGGCCCTTTTCTCTGCTTTCTTGTGTTTTATTCCCTTCACTTTAAAACACAGGGCAATGGGGGGGGGGCAGGTAGTGGTATATCCAGTTGAATATACATGCTACAATGTGCAAGGATATGGGTCCAAGCCCCAGGTCCCCACTTGCACGGGGGATGTTTCACAAGTGGTAAAGCAGGTTTGCTGCTGTCTCTCTTTCCCTCTCACAATCTACCTCCACCTTTCCTTCTTGATTTCTCTCTGTCTCTATCTAATAAATAAATAATAATAAATGTTAAAATGCAAGGCAGGGGACCACCAACAGTCTTCAGGATCGAATGGGAGAGAGAGATAGAGACAAAGATAAGGAGACCAGAGCCTGACTCTCTACTCTAGTACTCTCTACTCTCTACTCTAGCCTGACTCTCTACTCTAGCGTATCAGTGCTTGGGGACAGAATCTGGGATGTTTCTCATGCAAGTCCTGTAGTCTACCCACTGAGCCACCTCCCCCACTGCTTGAGAATGCTTGAGAATACTTAGTTTTAAATGAAATTTGAAGTTAAGTACTTGTGCTTTAATGTTAAATATTTGTTTTCATAAGAGCAAGTCTACTGGCCAAACTAACAAGTTGGTCAACCACACTGACTAGTTCTTCCTCTCAAGCTTCCTGAAGTGTGATGATGTCTCTCCAAACACTAAGTCCACCCTTGGGTCAAACTACTTTCAGCATTACAGAAAGGGGGCAAATCAAAGTCCTCCCACGAATAACTGCTGAAACAAAGCTATAGCTCTAAACCAACGCAAGTAGCCCATCAATCACATCACTGAATGTTCTCATCACTGAAGTTTTATTATATATCACTGAGATCTTCCTCCTTCCACGGACCTGTTAACTAAGAGAGACTACTGTATTTTCAAGCAGTTATTCAAGGAAGAGTGGAGGATGGTGATGGATTTTGGAGCAATTTTCTAAAGCTCTTAGTGTGACATTTCTGATTCCTCAATGGCTCCAAACTTCCAGTCAAGAATCACTGCCCTACTGGGCAGAAATCATTCCTTTGATATATTAAATGGCTCCATCCACAGTGCTATTCACTTTCAATCCTTTTATTTAAAAACTTGGTAATAATGAAAAAATGGGGCTGAGTAGTGGCATACCTGGTTAAGCGCACACATGACAATGACAATGACCCAGGTTCAAGCCCCTGGTTCCCACTTGCAGGGAAAAGCTTCACGAGAATTGAAGCAGAGCTGCAGGGGTCTCTCTGTCTCTCTCCCTTTTCTTCTCCCCCTTACCTCTCAATTACTTTCTGTCTCTCTCCAATAATAAATAAATAATAAAAATACATTTTTTAAATGTCTCTCGTCCCCATCTTCTGGGACAAAGCTTCATGAGTGATGAAGCAGGGCTGCAGGTGTCTCTCTGTCTCTCTCTTCCCCTCCCTCCCTCTATATCTCTCTGTTCTATCAATTTTTCTGTTCTGTTTCAATTCCCCTCTGTTCTATCAAATAAAATAAAGTTGAAAAATAATGGAAGAGGGGCCAGGTGGTGGTGCACCTGGTTGAGTGCACATGTTACAGTGCACAAGGATCCAGGTTTGAGCCCCTGGTCCCCACCTGCAGGGGGAAAGCTTCGTAAGTGGTGAAGCAATGCTGCAGGTGTCTCTTTGTCGCTCTCCCTCTCTATCATCCCCTTCCCTCTCAATTCCTGACTGTCTCTATCCAACAGATAAAGATTAAAAAAATAATAATAATAGTGGAAGAGAGTTAAGTGATAATTATGACAGAAAGAATGAAAAGGAGTTGAATGTTGATAACAAAGATGAAGAAAATATTATTTGAAACTCATATCTAGGAAAATTATTTCCTGTTTTGGAATCAGCAATTATCTCTCCCCATCAGTTCATGCATTACCATGCAGAAGGCCTAGGGTTCAAGTCCTAACACATCATAGGAGTACTATGGCCAATACTAAGAGAGTTTCATGAATGGTAAAGTAGTACTTTGGTGCCTGTCCCCTTCATACCATTTGTCCCTATCTCCTCTTTCTCTGCATCTTACTTTAAAATAATGAAAATTTTGACTGAAGAAGGTCAGTCTGTGGTGGTATCATGTATGTATGAAGCCCTGAGTTCATTCCCCAATGCAACAAAACTGAGTTTAGTCTCCTACTTTGCTTTTCCTGTAAGTCCAATTTGGAAGACACGTGGTCATCATGCTTCTCTTCATAGTCCTTCATACATTTGAGGACAGTTGTTCAGTAACCTCTAAACCTTCTCAATACCAGGAATCCTGATTCCATTCATCTTTTTTCATCAGCACAGTTTTCCAACCCATTAATCATTTTCATTGCTCTCCCCTGGACCTTGTCCAAGTTCTCCACGTATCTTTAAGCTCTTGTGAATTATGTGACTATTTTATAGCTCTGATAAGCCTGGGTGGTAGAAAAGGTAGAATCTCATCACAACAGACTATAAATGTATATTAGAGGTGAATCAAGAGATGGAGGGGCAGGTAGTTCAACTATATGGGAGATTTCAATGTAAATAGGTTATTCACTGTAGTCTCTACTCCTTTGTAATTATGTCTAATGATACCATATTAAAATATTCTGAGAGTCTGTATTTTACATGGATGTCTTTTGAGTGTCAACCTATGCCTGATTTTTTTAAAGAATGGAAAAGAGAGACCACATTTCTCAAAAAGGTTGGCTGTTTCTTGAGTGGCAAGAAGAGAGTGTGTGTGTGTGTGTGTGTGTGTGTGTGTGTGTGTGTGTGTGTTAGTAGTAGTAGTCAAGCGTCCCACACATGTAAAATTTCACAGCTTTAGTCCACTTTCTCATTCAGAGAGAAAGTGAGAGGGAGGGAGGGAAAGAGGAAGAAAAAAAGGAAGAAAGGAAAGGAAGGAGGGATACCAAAGCACAGGAACTTCTTCCACTGTCTTCCATTCGGGGATGGGGATTGAAACTGGGTCACATGCCTGCAGGATGAGGCAGGTGTCCTTCTTAGTGAGTTCTCTCTCCTACGCCCAGAAGTAGCTTTTTTCCCCTTTTTTTCCCAAGTTATCTTTTTAATTTGTGATTAATAATGTTTTACAAGATTATAAGATTATATTTTAAAGAAGGAGCAGAGACAGAGAGAGTGAAAGAGACCATAGCACAGATACTTCCTTCAACATGGCAGGAGCTGGCTTCGAATTTGGGTCACACACATGGTAAAGCAACGCACTATCCAAGTGAACTATTTTTGCCAGCCCAAAATTATCAGATGACAGGGTTTAGTTCCACACCACATCCACC
Source organism: Erinaceus europaeus (assembly GCF_950295315.1). NCBI lineage: Eukaryota > Metazoa > Chordata > Mammalia > Eulipotyphla > Erinaceidae > Erinaceus > Erinaceus europaeus. The sequence goes on from NC_080175.1 coordinate 58,067,103, forward strand.
ACCAAAATTCTGTGCTCCACCCTTCCAACAATAACCACCATTGCTCTCACAAAGTCTTAGAGACAGTTTATTTCTGGGTGTTTGTTTGTTTGTTTGTTTGTTTTTACAAGTTCTTGTGTTTTAGTTGTCAAGATTCCACATGTGAGTGGAACCATCTGGTAGTTGTCTTTCATCTCTTTACTTATTTTGCTAAGCATAACTAACTCCAGTTCCATCCATTTTGTCCCAAAGGACTCAATATCATTTTTTCAATGGCAGAGTAGTATTCCATGGAGTATATCCTACATAATTTCTTAGTCCTGTCAATTACAATGTAGTGCTACTAAGAAAATATCTATGAAAGATGGAGAAACTAAAGATTGCCCAATTATATATCCCATACCCAGTGTTTTCCATAACTATTCCAAATGAGTCAGCCTGTTGCAGAATCTAGTGGCAGGTAGAGGCCTTTCAGCAACAAAAACAATTGAACCCATGCACAAGTGGGGAGAGGGCATGAACAGAATATTCACCAAAGAAGATATCCAAAAGGACAACAGATATATGAAAATTTGCTCCAAGTCATTGATTGTCAGAGAAATGCAAATAAAGACAATAATGAGATACCATTTCAATGAGATACCCTGTGAGAATATCATACACCAGAAGCAACAACAAATGCTGGAGAGGTTGTGGAGACAAAGGAACAAGTTCTTCACTGCTGATGGAGATGTAAACTGCTCCAACCCCTGTGGAGAGCAGTCTGGAGAGCTCTCAGAAGGCTAGAAGTGGACCTATCCTATGAACCTACAATTCCTCTCCTGGAGATATATCCCAACAAACCAAACACACTCATCCAAAAAGATCTGTGTATACCTCTGTTCAAAACAGCACAATTTATAATAGTCAAAACCTGGAAGCAACCCAGCTGTCCAACAAAAGTTGAGTGGCTGAACAAGCTGTGGTGTATATACTCAATGGAATACTATTCAGCTATTTTTCACCTCATCTTAGATGGAGTTTAAAGGAATTATGTTAAGTGAAATAAGCCAGAAAGAGAAGGATGAATATTAGATAATCTCACTCATAAACAGAAGTTGAGAAATAACAACAGAAGAAAAAACACAAAGCAGAACTTGGACTGGGTTTGTTATATTGCAGCAAAATAAAGGACTCTGGAGGGGAAGAGCTTTCAGGTCCTGGTGCATGATGGTGGAGGAGGACTTAGGCTGGGGGTGAAAGTGTTTTGCTGAAAACTAAGAAATTTTACAAATGAACCAACAACCATATTTACTGTTGACTATAAACCATTAATTCCCACAATAAATTAAGAGAAAGAGAGATGGAGAAAGAGTAGGGGTAGATAACATAATGATTGTGCAAAGACACTCTCATTCTTGAGGCTCCTAAGTTCCAGGTTGAATCCCCCACACTGCCATAAATCAGAGCTGAGTAGTGCTCTGGTGTAAAAACAAACAAACAAGCCCAACAAACAGAAGAGTGACAAGGTCATCAGCCAAGTTGTATCTATTCATGGGAGGCAGCATGACACAATGACAATAGCCAGTGACCCTTCACTTTCACACAGGGAGCCTCTGAGGCTGTAATAGAATCATGTCATAAAACTGACAGGAGTGCTGAGTGAGAACAGTGCCCGGCACATGGCAGACATAATGACTCTAGCAGAAAAGGGAGTGACTAGAGCTCAGAGTTGTGGGCATGGAAAGCTAGTGTGAATCTTCTCCTTGGATAGGCATTTAAGACAAGTGTGTTTCATTTAGTAAAATAAGACACTTGTGGTCACAGAATAAGCAGTGTGCTAGGTAAAAGCTATCACAGGCAATGGCAGAATAGCTCAGCACTGAAGTCCTGGTATGGTCTTGTGAATGGAAGATGAGCTAACTGGGAGTCAGCAGACAGACAGTTGTCTCTAAGAACCTTAAGGATTCCCTTGGCAAAAGACCATGCCCATCTTAGGAAATCTCATCCCAAATCAGACACAGATGAGTATATGGAAATTACTATTACTCTGCCCTGAGGGCTTTGGTTTTTTAAACTATTTGTGGTGTCAGCAACCTACAAGCATGAAAGGATTTCTAGGCCGGGCAGTGGCACATCTAATACAGTGCACATGACCATGCTCAAGGAGCCAGGTTCAAGCCCCCTGCAAGGGAGAAGCTTCACAAGCTATAAATCGCTCTCTTTCTCTCTCCCTGTCTCCTGCTGCCCTCTCAATGTCTCTCTGTCCTATCAAATTAAAATTACATATTCATATACTAAAAGGATTCCTTCAAAATTGTTAGAAATTGCTAGATGTCTTCTTTTTTCTTCAGATCCCCATTCTCCATCCTTCATATGAGATCAAATAGGCTGTTAAATTATGATGTGTTTTTTCAGGAAGTCAGTTCCATGACTTTCTTCAGAAAGTTGCTGTTCCAAGGGTTATCTGAAAGCTGTAAGGTGGCCTTCCTGACAAATTATGTTCCCTGGGGCCGGAGATAACCCTGCTGTGACTCAAAATTCTTTCATTCTCTGACTCCATCTCCTTCAGAGTCTCTCCTAGGATATGGCTGGATGGAAGTATTTCCGAGGTTAGGTTAATTCCTAAGACACTCCCCTCCCCAAGCTGACTTGGTTGAACTGCAGCAGGAAATACAAATCATGTGACAATCAGAATACAAGTGATGGATGTTTTGGATAACGTTCTCTAAACATCAGTAACCAATAAGAGATAATTGTAAGAAACTGTGATGACTACTGGTAAACTTTATGTGAAACCAACAGAAAGTAGAATGGTTTCTATATACTTTTCCCATATTTGGGAGCTACTCTCTGCCCTGATGCAGCTTGGAGTCCTATTCTCCACTCTGACACAGTCTTCCTAGACAATATTCCTAGCCCACCTGCATGTTAGCTGTTTGGTTCACAAAAAAAAAAAAAAATAGTGAAGTCATGGGCCCCTTGGAATATACCCAAAATAGGCTTCTTAGCTTGTTTCAATATGAAGATGCCATATCTCATCTACTATATTCTCACCGTTAGTTTCCTCATTATTAAACAATTTGTTCTGCTTTATATCATAATGCTTTTTCAGCTACCAAGTTACAGATGCTACCATGATACCAACCTGACTTCCCTAAGCAGACAACCTCACCAATGTGTCCTGGAACCCCATGTCCCCAGAGTCCTACCCCACTAGGGAAAGATAGGAACAGGCTGAGGGTGTGGGTCAACTTATCCACACCCACATACAGCAGAGAAGCAATTACAGAAGCCAGACATCCCACCTTCTGCACCCCATAAAGATCTTTGGTCCATATTCCCAGAGAAATAAAGAATAGGAATCCTTCCAATGGAGGGGATGGGATGTGGAACTCTGGTGGTGGGAGCTGTATGGAATTCTACAACTCTTTTTTTTTATATCCATTTTTTTCCTCCAGGGTTATTGCTAGGCTCAGTGCCTGCACCATGAATCCACCACTCCTGGAAGCCATTTTTCCCCCTATTGTTGCCCTTGTTGCTGCAGCCTCCTTGTGGTTATTATAATTGCCATTGTTGATGTTGTTCGTTGCTGGACAGGACAGAGAGAAATGAGAAAGGAGGGGAAGACAGAGAGGGGGAGAGAAAGATAGACACCTGCAGACCTGCTTCACTGCCTGTGAAGCGACTCCCCTGCAGGTGGGGAGTTGGGGGTTCAAACCGGGATCCTTAACGCTGGTCCTTGCACTTTGCGCCACCTGTGCTTAACCCACTGCGCCACCGGCCGACCCCCAATTCTACACCTCTTATCCCATTATCTTGTGGATCATTATTAAATCACTAACAAGAAAAAAATAAAAGAAATATGTTGTTCATCTATTCATCTAAGCTACCTACTCTTCCTTCTCACTACCATTGCTTCTCTCTCTCTCTCTCTCTCTCACACACACACACACACTACAGAAGAAAAAAAAAGATACTGAAAATTCACAGCATATTAGAATAGGCAGGATCTTGGAGCTTGGGCTGTAGTTCAGTGATAGAGCATGTGGATAAGGCCCTGGGTTCGGTCCCCTACACTCAGAAAAATAAAATAAATTATGCAGAATCATTATTTTCCTAATCCCCTACAACCTGATTCTGTGGTTTGTTTATGGTAGTTAGCACTCCCTAACTCCCAAATGAATTCTTCTGTTTCCACACATGTCAGTAACCAACTCCTGCTGGTCTTCTCTTACATTCTGTTTGCTGTGACCTAGTTCAAGTCCTTCTCATTTTCTTTCAGTGTTTCACTCTCCAGATCTTCAGTTTTTCTAAAGTTTTCCTGTCACATCTCTCACAGCTTTGCCAAATTAAACATCCTAAAGACCAAGCCTGATGGTATCTCTTCACGTCGAGACATTCCAAGGGCTGGCTGCCCATTATGTCTAAATGAAGGTCAACTTCAACTCACATGGGGCAAACGTGTTAGTTGAGTGAATTGCATACAAAAGTTCCTCATGTCGACTTTGACAACTAATTTCATCTTTCCTGAGCCAAACCCAAAAGAGAAGTCATGCTTTGTGTTTCAAGCCAAAGGTTCCCATTACTCTCTTGAAGGCCTCAGAAAGGTTTGAATTATGACAGGTAACATGGAGGATAAAATGGAGTTGTTAATTTACACCTCCAGAATTTTCCTAATCTAAACTCCATTCAGATTTTGATTAATGCTTATTTCCCATCCCTTAAGATTTTATGAATGTTCTCTCTGTTGATTCTTTTTCATGACTATTTAACCTAGAGATGTTTGAAGTGCTGGGATACAGTATATGCATAATATCTGTCTCAATGTGATCAACTATTTCTTCCAATTCAGTTCAATGTAATGTAAGTGTATCATATCCTGAATGTTAAAACATGGAGATTCTAAATATATGTACTTTATTATTTTCTTTTCTTTTCTTTTGCCTCTAGGGTTATCTCTGGGGTTCAGTCCACTGCTTCTGGAGACCATTTTTTCCCATTTTGTTGCCCCTGTTGTTGCCCCTGTTGTTATTGTTATTGTTGTCATTGCTGCTGTTGTTGTTGAATAAGACAGAGAGAAATCAAAAGAGAAGACAGAGAGGGAGAGAGAAAAAGAGACACCTGTAGATCTGCTTCACTGCTTGTGAAACCTCCCCCCTGCAGGTGGGGAGCCAGGGGCTCAAACCAAGATCCTTACTCCGGTTCTTGCACTTAGCACCCATGTACGCTTAACCTGCTGCGCTACGGCCCAGCCCCCAATAAAAGACATTTTTTTAATTGCACTAAAGCAAACAAACCAAAATAACAGTATGAGTGCATGTTCAAATTGCCAATGTTGAGATAAGAAGAAAGGATAAGTAACCAATTTTTAAGCATCTGGAGATGTATCTCATTAGGTAAAGCACATGTTTTGCAAGTGGCATGCTCCAAGTTCTATCTCCAGAACTACTGTATATGACCAGAAAAGAACTTTGTGTGCTGTCTCATTAAATTATATATATATATATATATATATATATATATATATATATATATATATATATATATCATTGAGTCAGGGAGTGACTTAGTTGACACAAATCTGAAACCTCAGAGATCCCCCATTCAATCCCCATCATTGCCACATGCCAGAATGAAATGATATTCCAGTGCCTCTCCCCACATCCCCTCTCTCCTTCCTTCCTCTCTTTCTTTCTCTCACACAAATAAATAAATAAATAAATTGCTGAGGAGTAGGGTGGGGAAGTCATTTACAAGTAAAATCCTCTTCCAAAGCAAGGAAGATAGTTTTCTCTGGTTCACAAAAGGAAAGGAAATCTTTGGCAATAAAGACTCTTTGTCAGGGTCTGGCTGAAAATGAATGGTAAGGATAATATTTCAGTGCTCATATAGCATAGAGACAAACCTGTATGAAGTCACTTATAGTTGCATTCCCAGCCTCTGGACAGAAGGTGAACTCATTTTCATTCCTAGTATCACGAGACTTGTGCAATTAAAGCAACTGTTTGATTGCTGTCCAGGAAGGAGTGTGTTGAAGAAAATTCCCAGGCAAGATGAGCTCTTAACAAGTCCATAACTGAAAATGTACACTGTGAGAGATGATCAATGAGCCCCACAGAAGGGAGAAAAGATATAAAAATTACTAAGCAATCTGAAAAGAACACTTTAGTGTAAATTTTCCAAGTAGAGAGCATTTATTCAATTACTCACATTCTATAGGTATTAAAATAAGATGTCATAATTTGATAGTAGGATAAGGTAACAGGGCTCAAAATGACTAAGTAGAAGTATTATGAGTAGCTTAATTAGAGCATAAAAGCCTCCCAATGGACACCTTTCAAAGTCAGCTCTGGAAGTGAAATGGAACTGAATAAGGCAACATACCACAAAAATCAATGATAACTCTGGGCTATGTGTTCTATGATAGCATTGAAATAGGTAGTCTGACAGGGACATAATCTTATCTAAGCATAAACATTTTTCATTGGTTTCTGTTTATTTCTTTGTTTTCTGCAAACAGCTTTTGGTCATGTATTATTATTATTACTATTATTATTATTATTATTAAAATTTTAAATAGTGATTTACAAGGTTATAAGATAATAGGGTATAATTCCACGCCACTCCCACCACCAGAGTTCTGTGCCCCCCATACCCTTCCAGTGGGAAATGACATAGAGATGGGTTGAAAAAAAAAAAAAATATATATATATATATATATAATTTGTTTACTTATGGCTATGTTCCTGCCTTCACTTCCTTTCTAAGCTACACCTACACCTACACCTATACCTATACCTACTACTATTTCCTGGTGTCCTTCCTTTTTTCCTCTTCCCTCTCAGATAAGAGAAGCAGTGCTTGACTTCCTCAATTGTCCTCCAGACTCCCTTCCCTCTCAGCGATGATATAAAGATAAAGGTTGGCCATTGTATTCATTCACAGAAATACAGAGAAAGAGGGAGTCGGGCAGTAGTGCAGCGGGTTAAGTACACATGGCGCAAAGCGCAAGGACTGGTGCCAAGACCACCAGCATAAGGATCCCAGTTCGAGCCCCTGACTCCCCACCTGCAGAAGAGTCACTTCACAGGCTGTGAAGCAGGTCTGCAGGTGTCTATCTTTCTCTCCTCCTCTCTGTCTTCCCCTCCTCTCTCCATTTCTCTCTGTCCTATCCAACAACAACACCAATAACAACAACAATAATAACTACAACAACAATAAAAAGAAACAAGGGCAAGAAAAGAGAAAATAAATAAATAAATATAAAAAAAGAAAGAAAATACAGAGAAAGAAAAGAAGAAATAACGTCCAGTAAGTTTGTACTGATGCCACAGTACCTCCCATGTGGTGGTGGGGCTGGAACTCATAAAGGCACACGCTGAGTTAACCTTCACTCTAAATCTAAGATTGTCCATCATCTAATAAATTATTAGTTGTTAGTATTAATTCATAAGAATTAACAAGAATTCAGTTCCTGTATAAAGTGTGCAAATGAGATACTTCAATGTATAAACATACAGACAAGAACTACACTTGAAAGACAGAGCAATCCTGGAGATTGTGCAGTGACTAAAGCCCTGGATTTGCAAGGATGGGATCCAGAGTTCAATGCTGGCATCATGTGTGCCAGAGTGAAGCTCTGATTCTCTCTCTTGCTCTCTCTAATAATAATAATAGTAATAATAATATATGCAGGGAAAAATTTAATGGAAAATACTATCTCTTTTTCAAACTTTATTTGATAAGACAGAGAGAAATTTAGAAGGAAGTGGGAATAGAGAAGGAAACAGACAGAGGGACAACAGCAGCCCTGCTTTGCCACTCATGAAGCTTTCCCCTTGCAGGTAGGAACTGGGGACTTGAACCTGAGTCATTCTGTAGTGTAATGTGAGTGCTTAACCAGGTAGTGCCACCACCTGGCCTTGAAAATAGAATCTCAAATACATTAAAATAATAATGGTGCTTGTCTCTGAGTGATATGATTATGAGTGACATTTTTTTTAAAGCTTAATGTTTCCCACAGTAAGCAGGCATTATTTTGTGTAGCTTGATCATCAGACAAAAAAAAAAAAAGTATTTCCACACAAATTCATCTTGGAAAAAATTTAATGATGAACAATCATACAATGTTGAAGGTTTCCCAAAATCCTATGCAATTCATCCAATATAAAATTAGTTTAAATTGAGTGGATATCAGGTTTAGCCATTCACCCAACCAAATTCAACATGGAACATAATAGATGATTAAAGATAATATATTAATTCCTCTGCTGACAGGTCAAGAGAGATGTGAATGTTAAAATCTCAATGGGACTAAAGAAAAGTTCTAATAATCCGAGGAAAATCAATTTATTCGTCACTGAAACAGAAATTAAGGAAAACATGGTTATTTCCTAGATTTTTATAAGATTAATGCACTGGTCCGTGGAGTCAGAGAATATAACTAAGTGGCTTTGCTTGCTGTTAAAGTCACTGTTAAAGCACTGACACAATTAAGCCTTTCCTTCCTGAATGAATGAAAAAAACATTCCTTGAAAAGTGTTATTCTAAACCCTCCATTCATAACCAGTGGGGTACACTGAGTAATAAGGAGTTTTTCTCAGCTTCAATATGGATGTATAGGATGAGTTAACAGATTAAGCTCCCCAGTCTGTAAGACTCTGTGCAATGCTACCAGCACTAACACACTTCCCATTTCCTGTATCTCCTTTATATTTTATTACACCACTAGGGCTGAGGACCAGACAAGAGATGTCTGAATGACAAAGCTAATCATAATAAAGTGGAAAACATGGCTGCAGACTACTAAAATTACTAATAAAAATGCTGAGAGGATTTACACTTAAAACACAGTGCTGCTAGACTTAACATTTTTGTCCTCACTAATTAAAAAAAAAAAAGAAGAAGAAGAAAGAAAAAGAAAAGCCTCTTGTTGAAGCTAATGTTTCTGTTTAATTCTGGAATACTCATTTGAATACTGTAAGAAAAAGGACAGGGGGGCGGGAGCAGGTTGAGTGCATGGTACGGTGCTCAAGGACCCCGGTTCGAGCCCCTGGTCCCCACCTGCATGGGGCAAGCTTTGAGAGTGGTGAAACAGTGTTGCAAATATCTCTCCGTCTCTCTCCCTCTCTATTACCCCTTCTCTCTCAAATTTCTGGTTGCCTCTAATAAATAAGGATAATACAAAAAAAAATTTTTTTTTAAGTACCATGGATAGTGTACCTAAATAGATAGTGTACCTAGCTCAGGTTAGAGCCTGGCCTCAGCACATTTGGAGGAAAGTTGGGAACTCTGATGTCTCTATCTACTTATCTATCTATCTATCTCCTATAAAAAGAAAGAAAGGAAGGAAGGAAGGAAGGAAGGAAGGAAGGAAGGAAGGAAGCAAAGTCATCCAGAGTGGTGAAGTCCCCAAGCTGGCAAAAAAAAAAAAAATCTTTTAAGTACTTTTTTTATTTTTTGTGCCTCCAGGGTTATCTCTAGGGCCTGCCCTATGCATCCACTACTCCAGGCAGCCATTTTTCCCCAATTGTTGTTGTTGTTGTGTAGAACAGAGAGAAATTAAGAGAGGAGGAGAAGACAGAGAGAGAGTGAGAAAGATAAACAATTGCAGACCTACTTCACCACTTGCAAATCGATTCCCCAGCTGGGGGCTCAAACCGAAATTCTTGTGCTTTGCATTATGTGCACTTAACCTGGTGTGCCAGCCTGGCCCCCTTATGGACCATTTCTATAAATTCCCATTACAACTTGTGGTTCAAGAAGCAAATCCGTGGCTGGGGAGATAGCATTATGCTTACACAAGAAGGAAATTCATTATTAACACCATGAGAAGATTCTCAGTAATGTCAGTGACAAGATTTGTAAAAACCAGTTTGGTGTGGAGTCCAGCGTTAGGGCAGCGGGTTAACTGCACGTGGCGCAAAGCGCCAAGAAACAGCATAAGGATCCCAGTTCAAGCCCCCAGCTTCCCACCTGCAGGGGAGTTGTTTCACAAACAGTGAAGCAGGTCTGTAGGTGTCTACCTTTCTCTCTCCCTCTCTGCTTTCCCCTCCTCTCTCCATTTCTCTCTGTCCTATCCAACAACAATGACATCAATAACAACAATAACTACAACAATAAAATTTTTAAGTTTGGTCATGTACTAACTTTCATTATTTAAAATCTAGCCATGAATTTCTTCATTTCTAATGTACATCTTAGTTCACACTAAGGTTAGCTAAAGTTTCTTTGATTCTCAGAGAATAAATTCAAGATCTTAATTAAAAGATTTGGTTCCATAATTAGGATCATAATAAATCCATGACTTTGTTTTATTTATTTATTTATTTATTTTGCCTCCAGGGTTAATTCTGGGGCTCTGTGCCTACACTACAAATCTACTGTTCCTGGAGGCCATTTTTTCCCCATTTTGTTGCCTTTGTTGTTGCCCTTGTTGTTGTCGTTATTGTTATTGTTGCCATTCATGTTGTTGGATAGGACAGAGAGAAATAGAAAGAGGAGGGTAAACAGAGAGGGGGAGAGAAAGATAGACACCTACACCTGCTTCACCGCCCATGAAGCGACACCCCTCCCCCACCTGCAGGTGGGGATCCAGGGGCTCTAACCAGGATCCTTATGCCAGTCCTTGCACTTTGGGCCATATGCACTTAACCTTCTATGCTACCTCCCCGCCCCGACTTTATTTTATTTTTTATTATTATTATTATCATTATCATTATTATTTAATGTGCAATTAATTATCTTTAAAGATACAGTGCTATCCAGAAGTGACTACATACACAGCAGGGAGGGAAGTAGCTCAACTACTAAAGCATGGGATATGTGTATTTGAGGATCCTAGTTCAATGCCCAGTACAGCATGTGCCTGAATGGTGCTCTATTTTCTGTCTGTCTGTCTATCTCTATTTCTCCTCTTTATCTCATATGAAACAAATAAATTAAAATAAATCCTTAAATAATAAATTAGAGGGAAAGAAATAAATGTGATAGAACTGCTGGGCCAGCTACTTAAAAAGTCATGGTCTGTAGCAACAGATGTGATGGCAAAATTTTGCAGGGGTAACTACTGGCAGCAATACTATTCAGTGCATTAGATCACATTTAACAGCAACATTTATGTCACTTAATTCACACATTGTGGAGAAGCAACATCACCTAGGATCCTCAGTTTAGCTAACATCTGTTCCACATTTGCAGCCCAGTGTCTACTTCTCTTTTCTAGAATGTTCTTGTTTCCCTCTGTAACTGTTATCTCTTACCCCCTAAACATAGACAACGAAGTGGAATAAGAAGTCCATCCCTTTCCTAGAAGTTGGCATGTCAGTTAAGTTAGGCCAATCTTTGGGGTCTCTCCTGTGAGTCTGAATCCTGAACAAGGCAGCAAAGCCACCAGAAATACTTAGAGGTATATGTTTCAGCAGCAGAATCTCTGTCTTATTCTTCCCCAAATCCTGTTAGGATTCTCCAGTTCTCTGGAGATGCCCATTGTCAAACCAGAGCCCTTTCAAATCTCCACACCATCCTAGGGAATTCTTTTTTCACCTAAAGTAGTCAGTGCTGTTTTCTGTTGCTTGCAACCGGAGAACCCCCAAATATCCTTTACACAACAATCCTCTGAAATGCAGAAATTTTATTTTTCCAGGGTTGCCAAACAGACAATAAAAGTGGGGAGGGTTAACCTCACAACTTCTCATTCACTATCCTTTCCATTCTGTCACTACAAGTAAGATGAGGATACAACACATTTTTAAATGGAGCTTGATTTTTCAATGATGGGCATGGTTTTAAAAATTTTAAATCACTCTAGGAACCTGAGAGATGGAGCAGAAGACAAAGCACTGGACTCTCAAGCAGGAGGTACTGAACTCGATCTCCAACATTGCATATGCTAAAACCAATGTAGGAATAGTTTCCTTTCAGAAGAAAAAAAAAAAACTAAAGAACAATGTAATTTTGTGATCCAGGAGGCGGTGCAGTGGCTGGGGCATTGGATTCTCAAGCATGAGGTCCCGAGTTCGATCCCTAGCAACACAAGTACCAGAGTGATGCCTGGTTCTTTCTCTCTGCTCCTATCTTTCTCATTAATAAATAAATACATTCTTTAAAAAAAAGAAGAAGAACAATGTAATTTTCAATAGAACTTATAGAAACTGCCATATATTTTCTTCAGCAATATTTTCAGTTTTTATAAGACAAGCATGCCATGTGCCTCACAGTATATGTTCTCAATACTTTCTGATTATTTGACTTCCCCCAGTACTTCCTTCTTAGATTCATCTATAAAAGAGAGCAAAATATGGGTTGGGTAAACAGCATATCTGCAAAAGACTTTCATGCCTGAGGTTCTGAGGTCTCAGATTCAATCCCCAGCACCACTATATGCCAGAGCTAAGCAGGGTTCTGGTCTCTCTCCCTATGTGTACCTAAAATAGACCAACTAGCTTGTTCCTGCATGAAGACCCCAAATCTCCATCCACAATATTCCAGCCGTTAGGTTCATGATTAGTCAACAATTTGTTCTGCTTTATATCTTAACTCTTTTTCAGCCACCAGATTCCAAATGCTACCATGATGCCAACTGGACTTCCCAGGGTAGACGACCTCACCATGTGTCCTGGAGCCCCACCTCCCCAGGCCACTGTCCCACTAGGGAAAGAGAGAGACAGGCTGGGAGTATGGATCAACCTGTCAATGCCCATGTTCAGTGGGGAAGCAATTACAGAAGCAAGACCTTCCATCTTTTGCACCCCATAATGACACTGGGTCCATGCTCCCACAGGGTTAAAGAATAGGAAAGCTATCAGGGGAGAGAATGGATATGGAGTTCCAGTGGCGGGAATTGTACCCCTCTTATCCTATGGTCTTGTCAGTGTTTCCATTTTATAACTAAAAACTTTTTTTAAAAGAAGTAATTAAATAAAATGCCTTTAAAAAGATCAAGGGAGTTGGGTGGTAGCGCAGCAGGTTAAGCGCATGTGGCACGAAGCACAAGGACCGGCATAATGATCCTGGTTCGAGCCCCCGGCTCTCCACCTGCAGGGGAGTCACTTCACAGGTGGTGAAGCAGGTCTGCAGGTGTCTGTCTTTCTCTCCCCCTCTCTGTCTTCCCCTCCTCTCCATTTCTCTCTGTCCTATCCAACAATGATGATATAGATAACGACAATAACTACAACAATAAAACAAGGGCAACAAAAGGGAATAAATAAATAAATATTTTTTAAAAGATCAAAACAGGGAGTCGGGTGGTAGCGCAGTGGGTTAAGCGCACATGGCACTAAGTGCAAAGACTGGCATAAGGATCCTGGTTTGAGCCTCAAGCTCCCTACCTGCAGGGGGTTCGCTTCACAAGTGGTGAAACAGGTCTGCAGGTGTTTCTCTTTCTCTCCCCCCTCTATCTTCCCCTCCTCTCTTCATTTTTGTCTGTCCTATCTAACAATGACAACATCAACAATAATAACTACAACAACAATAAAAAAACAAGGGCAATAAAAGGGAAAATAAATAAATATTTTTAAATTGTTTTAAAAAAAGATCAAAACATAAGATTAAATGAGAACACCAATAATAATTACTGCTAATGTTTCAAGTAGTTCATTAGTATTGATACATATAAGTGATATAGTCTGTTGTATATTGTATGCCATATATCATATAGAAAGAGACCTTGCATGGGTGTTATGAGGATTTAATTATATGTTTTCCTTATGTTATTTCACTTTATAATGTGTTGTATGTATACTATAGATACATGTAAACATATTACACACATTATATATTAAGTACATATTATAATATAGTACATTATACTGTATTTACATGTGTGTATTGCCTATCATGTAATCTTCACAACAACAGTGTAGAATCAATTCAATGTGCCATTTTTAAATGGAGGAACTGAGTCTTGGAGACATGAGGTCTCATTGGCCAAGCTGACACAATTGGAAAATGACAAACAGCAATTTGAAGCCTATAGTCTTCCCATGGACACCATCCACTCTCTCAGAAACACTCAAGAGCAATGTCTGTATAAGGTCTTCACCTTCCATTTCCAAAGGAAAGAGTGGTGGTACCATATTGCTAGCACAGTGCAAGTCAGACTCAGCAAGAAAACCAAATTTGCTCATGATTCATAACATAGAAAGTAGACTATGCATGTAGGTATACCCAACAGAGAGCCCCAGGATGACAGGGATGAAAAGGATAAAGCTGTGCTGAGAAGACAACATATGGTGATATAAAACTCTTTCATGCCTGAGGCACTAGAGATCCCAGGTTCAATCTCCAGAATCACCATAAACCAGAGTTGAGCTCTATGCTCTGGCAATAAAGATAAATAAATTAAAGGACAAAGCCAGTCCCCATGTTGATGTGACAATTTGAAAAGTTCAAAAATCTGCCTTTGAGGTTTCCAAAATCAAAGAGGCCTTTATTTCCTCACCCAGATCTCACCCTCCCACTGCCACTTTTCTTTAAGAATTCTTAGAGCAACCAAGATTTCTATGCTGGCAGACAAGCATCTCAAACATAAGAGCCCACCTTCACAAATACAGTGCAACCCAGTAGTGAATTCCCATTGGTGGTCAGGCAGAATATTTCCTTAAAGCCTTGCAGCCATTGAGGGAAGGGAAAAAATTGGAACACCTAACTCATTTTTTCCCCCATCTGGATTCAGAACTTGAGTTTCTGGGCAAAAGTGTATGGTATTCACATTGGCAAGAAATGGTGTACAATTTCAAAACATCATCTAGCCACACAGCAACAGAGAACTCAGTGCTAATGAGGCGTGGTGGTGAAGATCATGCTTGTAACATCACCAATTGTTTCAATATGGAAAAGTCAGCTTAACGTGTGCTACGGAGCCAGAGTGAGTGCCGAGTCATCCTCAACCCAAGTGCCACCAATTACACTGACTTCAATCCAAGTCCTGCCCCCAAAAAGATGTTCAACACAAGCACCCAAGAAGTGTGTCAGCAAACTGAGCTGACACACTCACCCCTTGGGTGGGATTTAGACACACTCTCGAGGACTTGTTCTTCCAGCCTCATTATTTTGTCTCTGTATTTTCCACAGAGAAAACTCTCCAGATCTCTTGAGAGGTTAGGTCCTGACTGTAACATGCAGCAACTATAATTCTATGGCCTGGTATTGCTAGGTGACATCACATAAAATTGCTCAAAGCCAGAGTCCACATCCATAAGGTGAATACACTTTGCATGGCACAGTTGGTTATCAGTTCAAAGCCATTAACACTGACCCATCCTCAAGCAGCCCAGCTCCCTAAATAAGACCAGTGGGCATCCTAATAAAGACTGGTGATGCCAAGTGAGAGGTGGGACAGGAGTTTGGGTTCTGCCTCCTTGAAGTTGGATGTGATTCTGCTACCCAACACCACAAGGGGAAGAGGGGGAGGTCATGCCATTTAAATCATTAAAAGTTGCAGCCACAGAATTGTAACTATCACAATTGCAGGATGAGTAAGACAGTGACTCATTTGTGTAATTTGTGTAACCTTTAGGACCTGTAACTCAAGACTGGTCCTAAAGAAAGAATATGGCCCGGGAGTTGGGTGGTAGCACAGCGGGTTAAGCACACGTGGCGCAAGCGCAAGGACCGACTTAAGGATCCCAGTTGGAGCCCCCAGTTCCCCACCTGCAGGGGAGTCGCTTCACAAGAGGTGAAGCAGGTCTGCAGGTGTCTGTCTTTCTCTCCCCCTCTCTGCCTTCCCCATCTCTCTCCATTTCTCTCTGCCCTATCCAACAATGATGATATCAACAACAACAGCAATAATAACTACAACAATTAAAAAAAGCAAGGGCAACAAAAGGAAATAAATAAATACTTAAAATAAATAAAAAAAGAATATGGCCTGAAAGTTAAAAGTATGGGAAGCAATGAACCAGTAAGAACTCCCTCCATGCTTTTAAATGAAAACCAGAGATTAGTTACAGAGAACTGAAAATTCCTCTATTTAAAGCTTTGGTATTTATGCCAAGGCTGATAATAAATTATCAATCAAGATAAGATTCTGTTGAATCCCTTAGACTGGACTTTTCTAAGTAATGAGAGCAATTTCAAATAGCGAGGGGACGTGGTGGGGGGCTGTATCTGATATTAGTGCTAGAGCTTTTCCAAACATGGAAAATTTTGTACCCTTACCAAAGGCTTATTGAATATCATATAATCTGATTCACCTTTCCATGTTTTGTTCCAAATCACCTTATCAGGGGTTTAAGTCCAGTTGTTGACACTTGGGTACAATTTCCCATCTCCCTGTTATAGGTGTCTTCAGAACACTCTCATTCCCAATTTGGCACCAGGGTGCCAAGGCCCCATCCACCCCATTCCATTTTCCTCCTTCCTCTGAGTCCTTTGTTTTGCTGCAATACACCGCACCCAGTCCAAGTTTCACTCTGTTTTCCCCTTCTGTATCCGTTCCTTAAGTTCTACCTATGAGTGAGATCATTCAGGTTTAATCTTCTCTTTTAGGCTCATCTCACTTAACAGGGCGCCTTCAAGTCCCATTAAAGGTGAGGCAAAGGAGATAACTATATTGTTCCGAACAGCTGAGAAGTATTACACTTGCTACCCTTCCATGTTTTAAAAACATGGTCAAAGTGTGTTGGAGAAAGAAGGAGTCCGATCCCAGGGCACTCTCTGGAGCCAGCATTTCCTCCTCATCAGAACCATGAGAAAAGAAGGGCTTTCATTCTATCTTGATCAAGAAGGTGGAATTGTGGTGTCTAAAGGCCTCGCTGGCTGCCTTCTCCCCAGAGTTCTTGCCTCCCATCCGTCAGAGGCAAGACTGCCCCCACAGGCCATCATTAACCTGCCAATTCAGGCCTCCAAACAAGGCAGACAAGAGCTCACTAATTTGAAGATCAAAAAGCCACTTGTCCATTATATAATTGGAATGAAAGGCAAAACGCTGGCGTTCTGAAGAGCCCAGTAATTACGAGCTGTTAATTGCTCTCTCGTGGTGGCTCACTTTTAATTAAAAAGAACAGCTCGTTGCAGGCCGATAAGCAATAGCTGGGACCACTGGTTTAATCAACAAAGCAAAGGCATTTGTTTCTGTCGCCGCCAACAGCAGCTTGAGAAATCTTCAGAGGTCCAACAGAGATTAGACACTGTCTATTTAGGGCAGTCAGATTTTATTTTAACCCAGGGAAGGGGCCATTTGAAGTCTTCCAATGTGAGGGTCTCCCCCACATCCTGCTGGTGCCTTGGGCCCTAATCACGAACTGGGGTTGTGATCACTCGAGTAAAGAAATTTCTCGACTTTCCTCTTGACTTCATCATTCTTGGATAATTGGCCTGTCTGAGGTGAGTACTCTTTTCTTTCTTTTTTTTTTTCCCTTTCTTTCTTTTTTCTTTCTAAGCACTTTAAAGTATGGCAGGCCCACAGACTGTGCATTTAATTACTGTTCATATTTCATGTAGTCAAAGAGAATTTCATCTAAAAAGAAAAATGATTTACCTATCTTGAAAAAGCCTTCTATGCTCTGCTTCCTCCCCCCCCCCTTTCCCTTTTAGGGGTTATATAGTTGCGTGCAAAAAAAAATGTATTGAGGGCAGCCAAGTTAATTCTAGAAGATGCATCTCTGTCTTTTCCTCTTTGATCTAATAGTCACAAATGACAGCTACCCTTGGAGGAGGAGGGAGGATGGTAGAAGTACTCCTGGAAAGATAAAACTGTTTCTTTAAGAAGCTTCCCTAGGTCAAGTGGGGTTACTTCATCCCAGTTTGGCTGCAGTATCTCCAACTGTGGCAGTGTGTACAGGCCCTCCTCAGGTCTTTTTTCTTCTTCCTCTTTTAGCTTACGGTAGTTGGGATGCCATCTTGCTTTTACAATTTGCATGTGCTTCCACTTAACTGTCCCTCCTGAGTCTCCAGCTATATTTAAACTTAGTCTTTCATCAAGGAGGAAATAACTGCACTCTTCTCTAATCATGAGAAACACATATCTCTTTGTTGTCTCGATAATATCAAAAATGTGTCTCTGTCACAACAACCAGCGATATGGTTAGTCAAATATCCACTCCAGGCATTGGGTGAATGTTACCTCAAGTTACTGTGTACAAAATGTCTTCTCATTTAGGCTCCAGTGGTGCTTGTGAAAAGATCTGTCCTCTTTGCCCTACTAAAGCGAACTACTCTTTGTACTTAATTAACAATAGCCTGCAAAGGACAGTCTATAGACATGTGTAGGTAAATGGGTGATTTTAATTCAAAGTAATGAAAAATTAACCTACTGTTAGCTTAATTTGATAGTTTTTATCTTTTCTTTGAAAGCACTGCTGATGTAAGACTGATGAATTTTGTTGCCCCTACTTGTCTCCATGCCAATCTACTTTTAAGGTATGTGGCTCTCCTTCCTCCCAGGGAATTCAATTGAGTCCTAAATTAATCTTCCTGTATTATAGTGGCTAGCTTTAGAAAAAAAAAGTGGTTAGAAAAGAAAAGGGAAATATCCATAGGTTCCCCCTCCCTTCTCTTTATTTGTATCCAAGAATAAATAACATTGTGAAAAGAATGCCCAATCTTAGTTTAAATTCCAGCTCTACTGCTCCTTAATGAATAGCCATGAAAAAGTTACTTTGCCATTAAAGTATGGCTTCAGTCCATGGAGATTAGGACTCTGTTAAGAAACTGCTGCCAGGACCAAGTAGTGGTGCACTTAGATGAGTGTACATGTTACCATGAGCAAGAACCTGGGTTCAAGTCCCCTGCCCCCATCTGCATAGGGGAAGCTTCACAAGTGGTGAAGCAGGGCTTCAAGTGTCTTTCTGTCTCTCTCCCTCTTGACCTCATGAGCAGTGAGGCAGTGTTGCAGGTCTCTCTCCCTGTCTATCTCCCCTCCCCCTCTCAATTTCTCCCTGTCCTATTGGATTAAGAATATTTTAAAAAGAAACTTCTGCAAAATAATAATAATAATAAATGGATGAATGAAATAATAGTTTGAACACAATAGTACTCAGTCAGAATGACTCCTAAAGAATGGTAAAAGAATAGGCGTGCTAATTCAGAAGGAAGTTTCATACTTGGTCCTCTATTTTTCTCAAATATGATAGGAGGACCTGGAGTAGACAATCCAAGATTTTTGTTGTTGGTGATGGTGTCGCTGGGCATCCCCCACTCCTACATTTCTTCACTAGATATGTGCCTTTAATTAACAATAGTAATATATGGCCAAGGGGCAGGGTGGGAATCAGGGAACCCATGAATAAATGGCCCAAGGATGAATTAAAGAATGGATTGGCTTTAAAAGGAGAAAAAGGAGGTTGCAAATTTTGTTCACAAATCTAAACCCTAAGTCATATGATTCAGATGTTAATGAGCAAAAAAATACACACACTCACTCACTCATACTTTCTCTGCCTCTCCCTACCCAACATTTTAATCCTGTAAATAAGTTTGAATAAATCTGATAAAATAATTTAAAACAAACCTGGAGGAAAATTATTCAAATGAATAGTGTCATCTTCTGATTTAAAAACAAAAAGAAAAAAAAACACACAACAAAGAAAATGCTAAAATTGAATTCTTCTTTGCTAAGATAGAGACCTTCCTCAAGTACTTATTCAGACATATTGCCTCTTTGGTTCAGCAACATAGCTCACTAGGTAATACATCTGCTTTCCCATGTATGTGACCCAGGTTCAAGACCACGCCCCACCATGGTAAGGGAAGCTTTGGTCTTGTGATATCTTCCTCTCCCCCAACTCTCTTCTATCTAAAAAAAAAACTGCTCAGAACAATGAAACAATGGCAAAGGTCAATTTCAAAGTAGTTGCTGACTCTCTAGCTGGGTAGAAATCATAAGTGAACTCTATTATTTTTGTAACTTTTTGATGGGTGAAAATTATTTCAAAATAAGCAAAATGTTGAATGAACAACAACAGAACAATTTAATGTAATATTCTTTTCTGTCCATTCTAATGGGAACTATAATGTGGTTTCTTTTATTTCTGCCTGATTATCAAGAATATTTTCAAACTATTACTGAACCCAGTGGAAAATTCTGGTCCTTGAGTGGAAAATGTTAGTCTTCATGTTTAGTGACAAAATAAACGTGAGCCTAGAGTCATCCTGCCTGTATACTTTCATGGAAATACAAGTCTTTTAGCTAGCTCAGAAAGACTTAGAAGAATCTTAGGTAAATGCATGCCTTTAACAATCATAAAATAAATATAGTGACTGAACTCCACACTCTAGTAAATACCAAAGAGGATTGTTATTAATATACCCCAGGGACTAACTTTCCTCCAAAGGCTGAGTAGCTAGAGGTCACCATCTTAGAAGAGTATTGGCGTTTAACAGTGAATGGCCCCTCTGTCAAGAAAGCCTCACCCCATAGCAAATGACAGGACTCAGGTGAACCTTGTCACTCCCCTGATAAAATTACTCAAGTAGAGAAGTCCTGAAGGCCTGTCCAGTTCAAAAAGTCATTTTTATAAAATTTTAATGTGGAGCAGTATATATGGTGAATTTTACTGGGGAGCATGAGATAACTCATGCAGTTGAATACATGCCTTACCATGTGAGGAAGGACCAGGGTTCAAGTCCTAGCACCATATGGGAGCACTGTGGATAGCAGCACAAATGATAGGGTGGTATTCAGTGTTTTATTTCAGTCTCTCTGTCTCACTCTCTGTATGCAAAATAAAAATAAAAAATGAAGTTGTCCTAGGAGTGGTGGAATTCGATATATCAGAGGCCCTGGCACAACAAAGAAAAAAGAGAGAATTTTAAACATATGGCTTACTTGTATAATTTTAAGTATGCATCAAACAATAAGTGTAATGTTCAAGTGAGTATCTTTAAATATATGACTAAGAGCATGTACATGATAGAATTCTGGACTTACAAACATGAGGGCCCAAGTTCAATCCCCAGCATTGCATATGCCATAGTAATACTCTGGTTTTCTCTTTCTCTCTCTCCCAAAATAGATAAAATAAATATAAAAAGTTTGAATCTTTGGGTCAGGATGGGGAAGATGCTGTTATAAACAACACAGAAATATTTGCTTAAGTCCCTGCTTTCCAGAAGCACTCCTGAAATCCTAGAAAAACCCAAGCAGATCCAAAAGGCTACAACGATAACAACCTGTTGTCATCAGGTTCATCTGCTTTGAGTTAGAAAGTCAAGAAGGGACAGGTGGTGGCTTACCTGGTAGAGTGCATGTGTTAGTATACTCAAGGACCCCAGCTCAAGTTCTGAATCCCCACCTGCCATGTAGGGTGGAAGACGCTTTATGAGCTGGGGAGCAGTACCTCAGTTGTCTCTCCTTCCCTCCTCCTCCTCCCCTTCCACCTCCTCCTTGTCTTCTCTCTCTCTCTCTCTCTCTCTCTCTCTCTCTCTCTCTCTCCTCATCCTCTATAATAGTTGCTGGCAATGATGAAGTCATACAGAGTCACAATGCTAACCCTGGTGGCAAGAAAAAAAAAAGACAAGTTTCTTTTGCCTGGTTTCAGGAGATGCTCAAAGCTTGTCTTCTCATGGCAGATGCACCTGATCTGAATCAATTCCATGATGAGCCTAAAGCCCATCCTAGACCATGGGCAATCTGTGACCCAAACATCATGCTAGTTAAGGTAAGAGCCAAACAGTGTGCCTACATGCAGGTCTTCTGGACACCATCCTACCTGTGAATATCCCCCAGCATCCAGACCAATAGGCCTGGGGTGCCAGAAGCCAGTCCTGATCAAGAGGATGCTTGTATGACTGGTAGGTATGTGGATGGGAGAGGGGGGAGAGGGTTGATTTTTGTTTTGTTTTAATTCCTGCTTCCTGTTTCTAATTTTCAGGCAACACCTGTCATCACCAGCAGTCTTGCTTTTCACAGTTTTCTTCTGAGACTCCCTGCTTTTTTTTTTTGTATTTTCCTCAGACTTGTTCTCAGGTTTATCAGAGGAAACACTTGTCCAAGATGGCCTCCGCGCTGTGACAGATTAATCCAGGGCTAGCGAACTTCCTTCAGACAGAGGACACTAATTATTATGAAGGCACTTGGAACACAATGCCGGCTGACATCTGACAGGCCATTCCCTGCCAGCCCAGCATTGTCTTAATGTCAGCCCCTGTCAGTTCCCAGCCTTAATTACATCCTGTTTACAAACAGCAGGCCTCACTTCACATGCAGCTAGAGCAGAGGTTGACAAAGGTCAGGGTCACCTCTCAAGGATGTTATCTGTCTGTCCTCTCCTCCTGATAAGCAAAACGTGGGGGGCTGATGTGGGCAATAGCTCCCAGAGCCCAAACGGCATTGTGGTCACCAAACTATCTAATCTCTGTGGACACATTTCCATGTAATCTGCTCAGTGCTGTGGCAAGGAGAGGGGAGCTGAATTTTGAGGACTGGCTGGGTGCTTGCTTGTTATCTAAATTCCCTGAGGGCAGACACAGCAAAGGTGTTGAGGGGAAACACACACACACACACACACACACACACACACACTTCTTAAGCAGGAAGATGGTTGTCTTCCCTGGCTACTGAGACAAGAAAAACAAACTTTTGGCATTAATAAGCAGAACTCCCCCCCCCACCCTCTACCACACACACACACACACACACACACACACACACACACACGTGCTTCCATAGAGGCCTGTTCCAAACACAAGAAGCCAAATTCAATTAGTGGACTGACCCAGTACTTTTCTGCAGTTCATTGTCTTCTGAAGGGACTTTTATCTTCAGATCAGACGGCGGGTTTTTGTGAAACAAAGTTCTCTTACATCCATTTTATTTATTGGATTCATCAATTTCACCTCAAATTTCACCTCAAACTGCCGTTCAAACCCATCAGACCTGGTTGTCTTGGAGTTGCAATACAGTAACTCACCAACTATTTTAGGTTATGGCCTTAGTGGTCATCTGTCAGTCTCTGTATTTTATAAGAGAGAAACCTATGGTCCAGTGAAGCTGGATTATTTACTGAAAGTGGCCATCCCAAGTACTCAGATGGCAAAACTGGGCTACAACCCAACCCTCTCACAATTACCCTAAAACTCAACCCACTGTTAGAAGTAATCTTATGGGGCCAGGTGGTGGTGCACCTGGTTGAGTGCACAAGGACCTGGGTTCAACCCCTCGGTCCCCACCTGCAGGGGGAAAGCTTTACAAGTGGTGGAGCAGTGCTGCAGGTGTCTCTCTCCCTCTCTATCTCCCCCTTCCTTCTCTGTTTATGGCTGTTTCTATCCAAAAAATAAAGATAATTAAAAAAAAAAAGTAATCTTACGAAGGGATACATCTCATTACCAGAGACGTATCTATCTCACTCCTTTTGCTCCTTCACTGCCCTCCCAATTATATATTTTCCATCTTCTAGTTTTCTGTCTTCCAGCAAGTGAGTAGCTTTAAATCTTCTCTCAACACACTGCTCTAAGCCTTGAAATTTCCATAGTGCATCCAAAGAAAAGCACTTGGATCATTTTAAAATCATTTCCAGACCCCATTTGGTATCTAAGCATAACTTCTAGGAACAAGGGATATAACTTAATGGCTGTCTATGCAAACAGACTCTCATGCCTGAGGCTCTGAGGTCCCAGGTTCAATCCCCCACACCACCATAAACCAGAGCTGAGCAGTTCTCTGGGGATAAAAGACTTCGACTATGGTAGGTTCATATAATTTCTTCGTACGGCCAGTCATTTGCAAGTTGTTGATGGAAGCTGGTCCCCAAAGGCACCCATCATGGAAGTGGGTTTCCAATGTATTTCTAACAGCTTAGGCATAACTAGTCCTCTAAGGTTAATGCTGTCTGGTAAAACGCAAATGTTTCATTTGATCGCTAGCCCCTCCTTAATTACCTACACTGCCCTGCCACATCCAAAACTTAGACCACAACATAAATACAAATACGTAGGTGTGTACTTACTCTCATCCTCAAGAAGCTCATTTGGCCCCATGGTTCTCATTTCTTACTATAAGAGGGTCACTCTAAAATGTTTGAGCATAGCCCTACTCACTCTTCATGTCTTCTCCACCCTCTATCATCTCCCTAAGAGGCATCCACAGCACAATGTAGACTCAAACCTAGTCAATCTGATAACAGAGTACTTCCAAAAGCTTCCTCTCAATCCTCCCCATACTGGATAAAGAAAGTATCATTCTCCTACACCCAATCTTTATACTCAGAGTCCTTCCTCCATCCTAAGAAGAAGCTCGTCTTATTTCTTTACCCAAAGTACCTGAAAAATAGTAGACACTGATCAATCTCTCACATCAAACAATGAAAGAAAGAAAAAAGAAATGAGTGAACGAATAAACTACGTTGATGCAGTCACTGAATTTCTCAACTCTTCACATCCTAGCTTGTTTTCTACTCCCCCCTTGATTGTGACCCCCATTTTCAAGTCTTTTATCATGAGAAATATGACTTACTTAAAAAAGGCTATTTGATTCATCTGTCATAGTTTCCTCCATGTAATCTCTCATGTTAGATCCAGATAGGTGTACTGTTTAAAATAAGTAAAGAAACAATGAATTGGAGAGGCTGAAAACTAACTCTCTTGAACAGTGTGCTGGCTTTGTCATATGCATGACCCAGATTCAAGACTGGCCCCTACAACCCTGGAGGATACTTCAGTGCTGTGTCTTCCTCTCTCCTGTCTCTCTGTCTCTATCTGGAAAAAAAGAATTGACTCAGAGCAGTAAAGGCCTGGTGACAACAAAAATATAATAACAATAATAACTTTAAGGGAACAAATGGATTGCTTCACAACAATCCTATCAACTGTTCTAATTTATTATGTAAATTAGAATGTGAAGAATCTCTAGGTTTAGGTCAAATTCCTGCCCAGTGTGACTTCTGATTCCCCCATATGACAAGGAAATGCTGTGAACTGTCTTTTGCCTGGGTTCCTCTGAACAGATGTGCACTCCAGAACAGCTCTGGGGAGATTATGTGATGTGAGACTGAATCCAAAGCTTGGCTAGAATAGAGACATAGGGCTGCTTTGCTGCTCAGGCATCAACCACATGCACAGAGTAGAGGCAGATGGATCTGCCCAGAAAGAGCAATATGGTGCTCTCCAGTGACAAAGTTGACTTATGGCCCTAGAGTTGAGGGTACAGTGGATGGAACAAAAAGCCCTCCCTCACTGTACAAATACTTCAACTTGATCCCTCCCTTTTCCCATTGATACAGTTCAGTAGTAGTTACAGAAGGTTTAAAAAAAAAAGTATGTTCTAAGATATTTCCATTGTTGAGTTGTGTTTGTTATGTCTGCCAGCTCATGGTTGAAATGTCCAGTAGGAATTTCCATTAATTAGCAGAGGAAATAAGTGTTGGGTGGAGAACAGGGGAGAGGGAGGAAAGCCAAGTGGAAAATGAATGGACAGATGAATTCTTTGCCTCGAAACCAGGAGGACACAAGAGGAAGCAGGCCTTTTTGCATGTATTACATAGACATTTTAGTGCTAAGTACCATTTAAGGATGGACAATCATCATCTGTTACCCAGCTCATGCTGACACGTTAATGGCTCTATTTGTAAATCTCAGGTCAAGATCAATAGTGGAGAGCTTTAAAAAACATCAGGCACACCTGCAGTTCTGTCCCACCACTAAAAAATAACAGCCTTCTCCCTCAGCCAGAGTGGTTGTTACACTTCCATTGCATTTGTAATGTCAGTTGCAGGCACAAGTCACTCTCCCATCAGAATTGGGCTACAGCCAGGGGCTCACGCCTCCAGAAATATAGACCTAATATTTCACAATAGCTCTGTGAAGGTCTGTGCCTGCCTAACCCAAACAAGAAAATCTAATTTGAGAGGAGAAAGGAGTTGAGAGAGTCATAAGAAAACCACGTCAGTCACCTAGCACATGCTTCTACAGTCCAGGCTGTGCAAAAGTTCAATGCAGAAATTCCTGGCCCACAAATGCTTAAGAAGTGTCTGATGAGCATTCAATGAGCTGTTGAATGCAAGCTCGGGGCATTTGACCACTGTGTTTCATCAAATGCAGCTTTACCAAACAGGACAAAATGACAGCAGCACAATAAAAAATTCTATGGTCTTAAGCTATGAGTTGGAGAAGAGATATAATTTTACAAAACAATGTGGTGCGCCAAGGTTGAAGTATAATTCTCTCTCTCTCTCTCTTTCCCCCTCCCTCCCTCTCTCCCTTCCTCCCTTCCTCCCTCCCTCCTTTTCTTCTTTCCTTCTTTCCTTCCTTCCTTCCTTCCTTCCTTCCTTCCTTCCTTCCTTCCTTCCTTCCTTCCTTCCTTTCTTCTTTCCTTTTACTTTTAGAAGAGTCAGAGAGACAGAGGGTGAAGGAGACCACAGCACCAAAGCTTCCTTCAATGCAGTAGGGGCCAGGCTCAAACCCAGGCTCATGCACATGGCAAAGCAGTGCACTATCCAAGTGAGCTAGCTATTTTGTTGTCCTAGCTGGTGCAAGTTTCAACAGCAATCCTCTGCACCCATACTAAGAGAATTATAGCAGTAGTCACACTGGCCATAAAGACTTATGCAGCAAAATCTTTCCTCTCCTTCAGGTATCTGGGCCCAAAGCTGGATAACTCTTGAAACAGTGCTAGCTCTTACTGTAAAAATGCTTTGCATTTAGGATAGGGCTGGTCAACACCCTTGTTTTCTCCCCAGTCAGATACCCAGCTCTCCACATGTGCAAAATGAATAGGCAACGGACAAGCAATTAAAGGAGAAAAGGCAAAATGGCTACAGAAGTTTGTCTGTGACCTACATCCTTTGCCTTATTCTCTATAGCAATCCCTTGAAATAGCTAAGCACCAGTAGATTTTCAACCCTCCTATCCATTAAAGACAACTGAATAAAGTTTCTGGTGCAAGTCAAAAACAATTTTTTATCCCAATAGACAAAATGATAGATAATTCTGCCTTAAAAATAAGACAATGGGCCAGGTGGCAGTGCATCCAACAGAGTGCACATGTTACCATGCATGAGGACCTGGGTTCAAGTCCCTAGTCCCCACCTGCAGGGGGGAAGTTTCATGATTAGTGGAGCCATGCTGCAGGTGTCTCTCCTTTCTTCTGTCTCCCCCCCCCATCAAAAACAGAAAGAAAAAATGGCTGCTAGAACAATGCAGATGTGTCTGCCCTGTAATGACACTAGTGGCAGAAAAAAAAAAGGGGGGGGCAACAAGACTATTCACAAGGCCACACCTCCAACCACCAATCCCCAGTTGGCAAAGTTTTTGCCTTCTAAGTCTGACAAGAAGGAGCCACATAAAGTTTCTCCCCAAGAGACCCACGGCATCTTTTGATTCCCCTTCTCTGTAGCTCTAGTGTCATCCCTCAGACTGAGGACAGAAAATGCAGAAAGAGAAAGAAAGATTTGATAAAGGTTTATCTCAGGCAGATACTGAAGGACAGCATGACTTTCTGCTTCTGGGACAGTCCCCATTCCATTGTGTCTGTCTAAATGTCTGAGCAGCTAGAAGCCAGCCACCTCCTAGAGCAATCATCTTCAACAGGTATGAATTAAAATCCAATACAGCCATAGAAGCAAACATTATTATCACCATCTTATTCTTTTTATAACCTTTGTTATTATTATAATTATTACCAGGGTTATTGCTGGGGCTCAGTGCCTGTACTTACAACTCCATCACTCCTGATAGCCACTTTTCTTTCTCTTTTTTTTTCTGATTAAGATCAGAAGAAATAGAGAGTGGAAGAGACAGAAAGAGAAACATCTGCAGCACTGCTCCACCACTCATGAAGTACCCACCCCGCCACTCCTCAGCACACACACACACACACACACACACAGATGGAAGTCAAGGTCCTCATGTATGGTAACATGTAAGCCACCAGATAATGGGATAAGAGCATGTTCAGTGGCCTAACTCCAAGACATGAGCTTTTCTTTTCTTTTTTTAAAAAAAAACATTCTTCAAATATTTTTAAATGTATTATCAGATAGAGACAGAGAGAAATTGAGAGTGGAGGAAGACAGAGATGGAAAGAGACATAGAGATACCTACAGCCCTACCTCACCACTCATGAAGCTTTCCCCCTACAGGTGGGGACCAGGGGCTTGAATATAGGTCCTTGTGCACTGTAATATATGTGCTTTACCAGATGTGCTACCAACTGGGCCCAACATGAGATTTTTTTTTTATTTCTTTTTAGAGGGATTGATGGTTTACAGTTAACAAAATTCAATAGTTTGTACATGCATAGCATTTCCCAGTTCTCCACATAACATATAACAGTTCTCCCCACTAGGTCCTCCTCTGCCATCACCAACATGAGATTTTACCCCACAGCACCACTTAACTCCTAGAGTCTATATGAGTTGAGAATGTGATTGTGTTAAGAGGCACTCTCCTCCATATTCAAACCAGGCATCATCGTTAAACAATTTAAGTGTGTGTGTGTGTGTGTGTGTGTGTGTGTGTGTGTGTGTGCGTGCGTGCACCAATGCAATAATTTGAGCCCAATTCATTAAAATATGAATTGAAAAGCCTGAAATATCACAAAGTATTGGGTTGTTGAGAAAGGCATAATTTACTATGCTTTTATATGCAAAACTACATCATGACTTTGTAGGCAACCCAAAAACCAACATCTCAAACATGTCTCAAGAACTACTGAAGGATCCCTCTTGTTAAGACTATCTTACATGTTTTACTTGTACTTAGGAAAATAAAGAAATCATATTAACATTGCACAGTACCTTTCTGCTGCCAAAGTTCAAAGCATTTTTCAAATGCCCATTTGGATATTCTCTTGAGAAGAGGACAAGTAAAATAATACAAATGAACTCTAGGGGGTGTCTCTTAAATAATCTAACTTCCTTCTTCCTCAAGGAATCTGAAGAGAAAGCACACACCAATAGTATAATTTTTCAAACAGAAGACCAAAACACCCTGTAAACACTGAATTTAGTGTTTGACTTCTTATCTGAAAAAAAAAATGAAAAGATTTTTTAATGTTATATATGATTCTTACTACTAAATGGAAAGGTCATCTCTAGACAGCTATTTGGGGAATTCTGAATATTGGATCTCTTCTATCATTGTCTTACAGAAAATATACAGATGTCCTCACGTGACATTGCTCTAAGGAGCAATGAGAAACAGCTGAAGAGTGAAACAAAAATGCAGTTTGTTTCAGCGGCAACTCAGTTCTATTTCACTGCAGATAGTATCCAGTTTCCAAAGGATGAATAATATACCTTATTCTGTCCACCTCTTTTGTCTTAGCATCAAAGGATTACTTAAATGCATTTCTGGGAAACAAATCCTGAGCCTCATGCATGTTCTCCACCAATGAGTCAAACCAGACCTATTTTTGTTATTGTTATTGATGTCATCGTTGTTGGATAGGACAGAGAGAAATGGAGAGGGGAGGGGAAGACTGAGAGGGGGAGAGAAAGATAGACACCTGCAAACCTGCTTCACCACTTGTGAAGCATGCAGGTGGGGAGCTGGGGGCTCCAATCTGGATCCTTACATGGGTCCTTGGACTTGGCACCACCTGCGCTTAACTTGCTGCGTTACCGCCCGACTCCCCAGACCTATTTTTCTTTGTATTCCTTCCCTCCTTCTTCTTTTTCTTTCTTTCTCTCTTTCTTTCTCTCTTTCTTTCTTTCTCTCTCTCTTTCTCTCTTTCTTTCTTTCTTTTTCCTTGCCTCCAGGCTGGGTGCTGGCATTACAAATCTACTGCTCCTGGTGGCCTTTTTTCTTTTTTCTTTTTGCATTTTATTAGATAGGACAGAGAGAAACTGAGGGGAGGGGGAGATAGAGAGGGAGAGAGAAAGACAGACACCTACAGACATGCTTCACCACTTGTGAAGCATCCCCCTGCAGGGTGGAGCCAGTGTCTCAAACCCAGATGCTTGCACAGGTCCTTGCACTTAGTACTACGTGTGCTTAACTGGTGCACCACGGTCCCTCCCATTTTTCTATCATAAGATTTTGAAAGGGGGTGGGGGAAATAGCATAATGGTTATGCAAACAGACTCTCATGCCTGAGGCTCCAAAGTCCCAGGTTCAATCCCCCATACCACCATAAACCAGAGCTGAGCAGTACTCTGGTATTTCTCTCTGTGTCTCTCTCTGTCTGTATCTCTCTCAAAAATAAAATAAAAAAAAAAAAAAAAAGATTTTGAAAGGGAGAGAGAGAGAAAGAAAGAGAGGTAAAAATAAGTGACGTGGGGGTAGATAGATGATAACCTTATGCCCAGGGCTCCAATGCCTCAGGTTTAATCCCCAGCACCACCATAAACCAGAGCTAAGCAGTGCTCTGGTAAAAAGTAATAATAATACTACTCATAAAAGTAAGTGAAGAGGGAAGAGTGAGAGAAGGGAAGAGAGAGCTATCCACTAATCTATCACCCACAGGGTTCCACCTGTCTCTGTCTTTGGTACTTTCATGTGGTAACAGAGACCAAACCCAAGGTCTCATACAGAAATGACATGCACTCGATCCACAGAGCCACCTCCCTGACTTCCATCTTTTTTTAAGTGAATGTATATGGACCATCCCCTAAGTAATCTCAGCCTTGTGCTAAAGTATATGTTCTCTTCACAGAGGGATTCCAGGCTGCTAACGCATGTACCCTGGGTATTAGAATCACAGCGGCAAGCCTAAGAAACTAGCCCAAGCTTTCCATAACTAAGCTCTTAATCACCAAGCTATAACCCCTAAGAGTGTACAAGATTATTATTAATCTATTTTGCCAAAGCCAGGTCAATATGAATTCCGGGTAGTTTCACAAAGGAAATCTGGACACTATTTGCTTTTGCTGAGGGAAAGAATTTGAAATGATACCCCAATGTTGGAGCCATAAGCAACAGCAGACAATAAATATAGCAACATGTGCATAAATGAAAAGACCTCTTTGAGCAACAGCGCATTCTGTGCTTCACAAAACAGGTAATGGGAACTTTTCAGGTCAGCAATCAGCTCATAGATCATTGAACCAATTATCTTGGATAATATTCTAGATTATAATCAGGTAGTAGTCAAAGCAAACACCTACAAAACCATGGACCACACACCCCCCCAAAAAAAAAAAAAAACACAGAGCAATTATCACTCATCAGCGTTCAGGCAGGGAGGTCCAGAGAGACCAAAGTCTAAATGAGTAAAGGAACCACTATCACCTCTTAAATCCTGGCCGACGACTTCCAGATGAGCTATTTGGCATTGCCAAGAACTGGAGCTAAGCAGTCTTAGCGTCCAGGTGCTGGGTTTCCACTAGAAATGATCAGTTGTTGGATTCATGAGTCTTTAGTTTCATTTATAAGACAGGGGTTTTATCCATGGATAGTGATTTTGCTGCTACTTGTAAGCAGGTTGTATCTTTGAATTTTGGGAGGCTAATCCAGTATATGCCTAGGCAGGTAGATATTTTAGACTGTAATGGGGGCATTATGGATAGTTTGTCAGAAGATTGTTATACATGGGAGAAAGGGTTCTCTGAGAGTCAGATAGACTCTCTCTTCAGATCAGCCTATAGCAAACTCTATACACCAAAGTCTTCTAGTAATCTCTCAAACAAAAAGTTCTAGAATTACTGTTATTTTCTAAACATAGCAGTTTGGACCTGTAAGCCATAATTGATGATTCTCATGAGACTATATCCAAAATAGTGAGAGCCCAAGGGAGTCTGGGAGTTATCTACCCATAGATTCCATCAGACGTTGCACTAGGTACCAGGGGTTCAACATGAAAACACACAGAACTTGGCGTCAATATTTATAACTACAACAACAATGAAAAACAACAAGGGCAACAAAAAGGGAATATTAAAAAAATTAGAGCTTTCTAAAAAAAGAGAAAGAAAGAAAGAAAGAAAAGAAAGTTAACAGACTAAATCTGACTGACTATTCTGTGTGCCCCTCCAGATGGTCTCAGGCACACCTGAGGCAGGGACCTCATAACTCCCTGGGACTGAGAGGGAAATGGAGATTAAGGACTCCTGTGGGGGGAGCATACTTCTGATACATGTGCTGCTGGAGATCAAACTCAAGACCTCAAGCTTGAGGGTCCAACATTTTATCCACTACCCCACCTCCCAGATCAAGGGGGGAGCATACTTCTGTCCAGTGAAAGGAACCTTCCTCCTTGATAAGGTCAAGAAAGATGAGTGAGTAGCAATTGCATTCCCAAGGAAGTTCACCACCAAATTTCACTACTACCTGCAATTACTTTTCTAATCCAGGACTCTTGTCTCCCTCCGCAGAGAAGAGAGAAGCTGGATGAATTTGCCCTTTTTCAGATCAGCTCTTGCGTACTATTCTTCAGATTCATGAAACTGGAGACCAGATAGTTACCCACAGTGACCAAACTGAACCAACACTCATCTGTTAACTTAGCGGCACGAAGGACCCGACTTACTCCCAACGTTCTTTTGTTTTCTAGACAATGGAAAAAAATGTTCAGCCAGAACCCCATCAGAAGGGTTCCTGGATCAGCAACTAAAAATACTGAAGCTTTGGGGGGCCAGGTGGTAGTGCCAGGTGCCAGGTGGTGGTGCACCTAGTTAAGCACACATACCACCAAACTCAAGGACCTGGATTTGTGTCCCTGCTCCCTACCTGCAGGGGAGACACTTCACAAGTGGTGAAGCAGGTCTGCAGATGTGTCTACTTTTCTTACTTCCTCTCTATCTCCCTCTCCCCTTTCAATTTATCTCTGTCCTATCTAATAAAAATTAGAAAAGAAAAAGAGAAAGAAAAAAATGGTCACCTGGAACGGTAGATTCCTAGTGCTGGCACCGGGCCCCAGCAATAACCTTGGTGTCAATTTTTAAAAAACAAAAATATTAGGGGCCAAGTGGTGGCACACACTTGCTTGAGTGAACATGTTACAATGTGCAGCGACCCAGGTTCAAGACCCCAGTCCCCACCTATAGGGGGAAAGTTTTCCGAGTGGTGAAGCAGTGTTGCAGGTATCTCTGTCTTTCTCTGTCTCTCTCTCAATCATCCCCTTCCCTCTTGATTTCTGGTTGTCTCTATCCAATAAATAAATAAAGATTAAAAAACATAGAAGACTTGGTTAAATTTAAAATTGAAATATTTGCCCAAGTAGAAAAGAATGTTTGAGAGCGGATGCTTAGCGTATAGTGTGTGGGGGGCTGCACTAAACAGATGTTGCAATGTCTCTGCGAGTTAAGAGCAATGTCCTTAATCCCCACTTGAAGAGTACAGACTCAAAGTTAGAGGAGAGCACAACATTACAAAAGCAGAGTGGAGAAGCCTGGGTTCACGTTAAGATCCTGTCAATCACCACACTACACAAGCACACGGGAAGAATAGTGGGAGGGATAGACTAGCAAGGGTCCTCTGCTCTTTCTGCCTAAGTAAACAGTTGTCTGTCTGCTCTTTGCTGGTTTCGAGTGGCCATTCAGAAATGAAAGCAAGTTTGTGTTTCACTGGCATGTTTGGGTTTGACGATATTTTACATTACAAAGTCAGCTCAACCCTTTTGTACAGGACCCAGATACCACCAGAAGTTAAAAAAAAAACAACTGTCTTGGCAAATTTCAGGATAAGTGGTGAAAGAATAATTTAATACTTTCTATGTTTTTCTTTAATGGTCTTTCCATTTGTTTTGTTATTTGAGAGAGAGAGAGAAAGGGAAGGAGGAGATAGGGAAAGAGAAGAAAGCCGGGCAGTGGCGCACTGGGTTAAGCCCACATAGTACAAAGCGCAAGGACCCGCGCAAAGATCCTGGTTGGAGACCCCAGCTCCCCATCAGTAGGGTGGTTGCTTCACAAGTGGCAAAGCAAGTCTGCAAGTATCTATCTTTCTCTCACCCTCTTTATCTCCCCCTCCTCTTTCAATTTCTCTCTGTCCTATCAAATAAAATGAAGGGGGAAAAAGGCCTCCAGGAGCAGTGGATTCATAGTGTCAGGATTAAGCCACCCCAGCAATAACCTGGAGGAGAGAAAGGGAGAGAGAGAGAGCAGGAAAGGGAAGGGAAGGGAAGGGGAGGGGAGGGAAGGAGAGAGGGGAGGGGAGGGGAGGGGAGGGAAGGGGAGGGGAGGGGAGGGGAGGAGAGGAGAGGAGAGGAGAGGAGAGGAGAGGAGAGGAGAGGAGAGGAGAGGAGAGGAGAGGAGAGGAGAGGAGAGGAGAGGAGAGGAGACATACCTGTAGCACTGCTTCACTACTTATGAAGCTTCCACCCTGCAGATGGGGACTAGAGGCTTGAACTGAGGGAACTGAGGTCCTTGCACATGGTAATGTGCACTCTCTACAGCTCCACAGGTTGTGCCATCACCAGAGCCTTGCCGCCCATGTTTTCACTTGTTGATAGATATATTCCTGCTTCACTATACAAAATACTAATAAATTCTGAAGTGAAGTGCCAAAAGGTGGTTACACTTGGAGTGAAAGAAAGGTTATCACTACTGAAAGTTAACCTTCTCAACATTAACTGGCTCATAGGTATGCCTTCTTTTCTAACTCCAAGCAAAGTGATAGTCTGAAGAGCTCTTACATTGGAAAATTATTTTAAAAGTTGAACCTCATCCTTCTTTTATTAAAAAAAAAAAAAAGGGCCAGGTGGTGGCATATCAGTTGACCACCCACATTATCATGAGCAAGGAACTGAGTTCAAGTCTCCGCTCCCCACATGCAGGAAGGAAACTTTATGAGCAGTGAAGCAATGCTGTAGCTCTCCCCCCCTCCTTCTCTCTCAGCTTCTCTTTGACTAAATAAAACAAATACATTTTTAAAAAATGTAAAGCATTTTGTCAGATTAATTTGCCATATGACATTCCATATTTGAATCTCAAGTCTCCCTGCCCAAAAAATAATAAAATGCTCAGCTGTATTTACCAAATCAAAAGACAGTAGTTGAAGTTCTAATATACAGATCCAAGCTAGTATTTTTCATGAGCTTATCAATTTGGAGAAGTAACAATGTAGGTGACAACTACCTGTGAAGCATATTGTTGTCTGACATTTTGAACTGCCCATCCTTATGAGAAAACAATTAAAAAGCTAAAGATTATGATTGGGTAATGATATTGGAAATTTTTTTAAGTATCTAGTATTACAGGATTGAGCTATTAGAGGATAGAATCAATTCAAGGAGACAAGAAAAATTTATATGCCTTATTGATTTTAAATTTTACATTCTCTGTTATATGAATAAATCTTTTGTAGAAATTCTAAGGCTTTGAAATATTGTAAACAACAGGGACTGTGGGGAGTTCAACACAGCCATTTTTTTTAATGCAGAAAGTTCAGTGCCTTTAACGCATATTAGAGGAAATTGGGAGAATGAAATACCTTAGAGCTACCTTAAGTCAGAGCTAGCTAGTGGATTTTCTGGTCTCCATAGCAAGTATGGAATGAAATCATTCCAGATAGCACTGGAACTGAAGAAGTGGCCTGATTAAATTGATCCTATTGTATTCCACAAATCCAACACATCCTGTGTGAACTCAGAAACAGGTGGGGTTTTTTGTTTGTTTGTTTGTTTGTTTTTGTTAGGGGGAAAAAGTCGCTGGCCACTGACCAACAGAAGTAAAGTCCTCTCTCCCCAAAATAAGTACAAGGGAAGAAACAATATTTGAGTCAGGATTCTCTTTTTTAAAGGTAGGTTGAATGTAAAATTAGCCCTCCATGTTCAACATGTGTGAATGCAGAGCATCTCAGCACTGAGCAATGGGGAAATCTACTTCCCAACAGGCCTGTGTGTGAGCTTATCAGTTACCTAGGTCCTGTCTGCTGTATGAAAATAGCATTAATTATAGTCTCGGTAACTTGTAAACTTCAGTCATGTGTGATACAGACAGTGACAGAAGAGAAAAGGGTGGGTGGGAAAAGTTTTTTTTTTTCTTCAGTTTATGGCAGTGAGACTGACTGACACTTCTGAGAGCATTTTGACACATTCAAGTGGGAGCCACAATCTGCCTACTGATTCGGAAGCCGCAGACTGACTTACAGAAAGCAGCCTAGGTAAACAAGGATCAAAATTCCAAGCACTTAACAGTAAAATATTTTTCAAAGGTGTTCTAGTACCAAAAGAATGACATTCTAGTCTGCTTAGGATGAGGAAGAGTTTCTCTTTTTTTAGATAATATAAAGCTTGCTTATCTCCATATGTGAAAACCCAGGTTTAAGTCCTTGTCGCCACACACAAGGGGGAAAGCTTCACAAGTGGTGGAGCAGGGCTGCAGGTTTCTCCCTCCCTCTGTATCTCTTTCTCTCTGTCTCTTTCTCTCACCTTCATAAAAAAAATGGCCACCAGTCATGTCAGGGTGATGCAGGCACCAAGCCCCAGTGAAAATTCTAGTAGAAAAAAAAACTGCTTATATTGGTTTTTTTTTTCCTAATTCTGAGGAGACACCAATGTCCTTTGCCAGTATTTAAACTTGTTTGGATTTAAGAGGGAATGTGGTCACTGTTGACTGTAAACCATTTAACCATCCAATAAAGACATTAAAAAATATATACAAAGACTGGAACATGATGGCAGAAGAAGACCTAGAGGGGATTGAACTACTATGCAGAAAACTGAGAAATAGTATTTATATACAAACTACTGTATTTTACTGTTGACTGTAAACCATTAATCCCCCCAGTAAAGAAAAAAAATACAAAAAAGAAATTATGCTAAGCAAAATAAATCAGGAGAAAGACAAATACTACTTGATTTTACTCCTAAATGAAATATAAAGAAACTGACAGAATAAAAACAAAATCAAGAATAAAAAAATAAAAGTGTATATGGTTCCAGGTAACTAAGGACCAACTCCCTTTGTTGGCTGTAGACTTAAATGGACTTGTAATGCCCACAAACAGGGCTGTGTGGAAGCCTTGCTAAGTACAAAGTCTCTTTCTCATTATGAGTCTCCTCAAAAGACTTTTTAAAAAAATTTTATTCATAAAATGGAAACACTGACAAGACCATAGGATAAGAGGGGTACCATACCCCATCCCCTCCCCTGATAGCTTTCCTATTCTTTAACCCTCTAGGAGTATGGATTCAGGGTCATTGTGGGGTGCAGAAGGTGAAAGGTCTGGCTTCTATAATTGCTTCCCCGCTGAAGATTTTTTAAGACAAGTCTGCAGGTACAAAGAGCTTAAAGGAAATGATGGCAAGACCAGAACACTACAGATACAGGTAAAATAAAGCACTTTCCCTGTTGATGAAAAAGGGACATCAAGTTTTCATTTTCCTTAGGCTTCCACTGAGCAGAGAAGCGGAAGTCACTGTTGCTTTAAACACTTTACATTACATTAAAAGATCCATTAGGGAAAGAGAGAGGCAGGCTGGGAGTATGGATCGACTGTCAATGCCCATGTTCAGCGGGGAAGCAATTACAGAAGCCAGACCTTCCACCTTCTGCATCCCACAATGACCTTGGGTCCATACTCCCAGAGGGATAAAGACTAGGAAAGTTATCAAGGAAGGGGATGGGATAAAGAGTTCTGGTGGTGAGAATTGTGTGGAGTTGTACCCCTCTTATCCTATGGTTTAGTCAATGTTTCCTTTTTATAAGTAAAAAAAAAAAAAATCCATTACATTATATTAGAAATGGTCTTAAGACCAGGTATTTCTTACTTTTAAGGTGTTTTCTTGTTTTTAATTATTGATTTACAGTAGTCTGAAAGGTTTTTTTTTTAAGTAAGATATGAAGAGGGAGAATCAGAGGACAGGAAAGACACCTGCATCACTGCTCCGCCGTTCACAAAGCTTCCGCCCTCTGCAAATGGGGACAGAAGGCTTGAACCTGGGTCCTTGTGCATCGTAACATGTATATTCCACCACTCAGTCCCCTTATCAAAACATACAGGTAGGCAGTTGGGCAGTAATACAGTGGGTTAAGCACACAAGGTACAGAACACAAGAACCGGTGTAAGGGTCCCAATTCGAACCCCCCCCCCCCCGGCTCCCCACCTGCAGGGGGCATTGCTTCACTGGCGGTGAGGCAAGGTGTCTATCTTTTCCCATCTTTGTCTTCCCCTCCTCTCTCCATTTTTTTCTGTCCTATCCAATAACAATGACATCAGTAACAATAATAACAAGGGCAAAAAAAGGAAAATAAAAATATTTTAATGTACGGGTATAGTTTTACACCTATTAAAGTGCAGGAGATTCCCACACCCACCACCATAGTTCCAGTCCCAAGACTATCTCTCCCTCCCTCCTCCCTTCCTTATTCCATGATGGTTGTCACAGTGAAGCAGTCAAGCATTGAGTATTCTAAACTACCCACCAGCAGAAGCCCCTTTTGTGTGCTAAAGGGGAGAAATGGGAGGAAAACGGGGAGGAACCAGAGGGGAGAAAAGAAAAGGCAAGAAACCCATCCCGCTGAACTTACAAAGTTAATTTGGAAACTTTCATTAGTGGCTTTGGACTTCATTAAACTCCATGTATCACTTGAGGAGCATGATCTCAACAGCCTGAAAGGTATTTGTCATCAGCACAAGAAAAACATTAGTTTTAAAGGACTAATGAGATTGATGCATCACGGTGGACCACTTAAGCCCCACACAGCTTCAGTCTTCAGTATTAATCTCCACCTGATGGCTTTTGCATACGGCACATAATTAAACATTTTCTTTGCAAAGCTTTCTAGAAGCCACATATGTTTTTAATGGCATCATCTGAATGTTTTCCTTAATAATCCTGGCAGCCTGCTCCTGAATCTTCTAGGTTTTTTCTTTTCTTTTTTTTTTTGGGGGGGGGAGGGTCCTGTATATCTTTTCTACAGAGGCTGCATTGTGCAGGAGATTGAAGAAAGTTATAAGAGCCCTCAATGGAGGAAGAAACACACACACAGACATACACACACGGCTTTCTTCACATTTTTCTCTTGAACTTTATTTTTGCTGTTAGCACAGAGAAAGGATGTGCAAAACTTTGCACCCCTGCCCCTCCTTTGCCAACTCATGCTGTCTGTCCATCTGTCTGCCAGTGACTATTGATGGGGACATTTTGATGGTGTGTAAGCCAGTGGGGTGAAGCAACGTTGGTGGTGGCATCAACAGCAGCAGCAGCAGCAGGAAGATTCTCCTGACACTCAAGAGTCGTGTAGATATTACTGGGATTCAGGTATGGAGTCAGCAATACCTGGATCTGCTGAGAATACACTTCCTTCTCTGAGTAGAGTCCATTCTCTGCAGCAACCCCCTTCAGACATGATCCACAAAATTAGAATGATTCATCATGAACAGTAAATCAGAATCACTTCCATCTCTGGAGGTGAGGGATGGAAATGCTTCTGATCATACCCACCTCTGGGAGGGAACTCAAGGCACAATCCTAATCTTGAGAGTCCAAAAATCTAAGTCTTCTCCAGACTCCCCCAGATGAGGGCCCAGGACCTCAGAAACAGAATATGGAAAGCCTCTGCTCAGAGAATATACTGCAGAGAAGAATGGAACTCGTTGTTTGAAAAGCAGCCCTGAGCTTGCTTTATCCCAACATAAACTGAGATTCTGGAAATCAACAAAGATGATAGATAAATAGTGCACATTCAGATCATAAGCCTCTAGATGAAGTGTTTGAACTCAGATCCAAGTTTCAAAATCTAATCAAAAAAAAAAAAAAAGCATTCTCACACTTTCTCTATGTTTGTCATCTTGAAATCTGATGACGTGAATGAACAGAGTAGAAATAGTAACTCAAACAGTTTCCTTATGCTGTTTTCTTCTGGAAATACATTTATTTGCAGATGGTCAAGTG
The DNA here is from genome assembly GCF_950295315.1 of Erinaceus europaeus. Classification (NCBI taxonomy): domain Eukaryota; kingdom Metazoa; phylum Chordata; class Mammalia; order Eulipotyphla; family Erinaceidae; genus Erinaceus; species Erinaceus europaeus. Next base: position 58,106,713 of record NC_080175.1, read on the forward strand.
GCTGTGAGCAGCTTTGAGACAACCCCCCCCCCCCCATTATTAAGAACGCAGCTTTATCAGGAATTTCAAAAGCCCTGGTTCACATTTTGGAATTCCACACATGATGTGCCTTAAATAGAAACACCCACACTGCAGAGTTTTTAAAACACATACAGGTGTAGATGGACAGAAACTAACAACTTGGGTCCTTCTAAGAGTCATTACTGGAATTGGATAGAGGCAGCATTCATAGTCCACAGCCTTTTTAAAATGTTTTCCAGTAAACAAAAATAATTTTTTAAAACCAAGCTTCAAGCTTCACATTTCCCCCTATCCGAGTTAATGTAGATGGATGTATGATATGGTAAACACAGTAAAAAAAAAAAAAAAAAAGACCAAAAGAAAGAAGAGAGAAGAAAAGAAAAGAAAAAAGCAAAGGGAGGTGAGAAGTGGAAGGAGAGAAGATTTTAGGTACAAAATGGTTTAGTAAAAAATAAAAGTCAGCATTCTTTTAGAATCAGTAGTTGACTTACCCCACATTCAGAGACCATTTCTTTTTCTTTTTTAATACATTGAAAGGGAGAAAGAGAAGCACCAGAGTATTGCTCAGCTCAGGTTTATTGTGGTGCAGGGAACTGAACCTAGAATCCTGGAGCCTCAGGCATGAAAGTAATTTTGCATAGCCATTATGCTGTCTCCCCTGCCCATAGACACCATTTTGACTGCTGACCTCCTCCTACCTCTGCACCAAGAAAGGAATTTATAGAAATCCCAATCCACAAATCTAACCAGCTTATAGAGCAGGAGACACTGTCACACTGGAACTCCTGATGGGTACCTCCAGAGCTACTCAACTTTGGTCAAAAGAGAAAAGACATTTCTTCAAAGACTTAGAGCCATTAAGGCAGAAGCACCTTTAGGATGACAACATCCTGTCTTCTCTGTACACTTTGGCCTAGAGGTAACCTTCCCTGCCCTTCTAGAGGCAATCATAGACATGAACTCAGCTTGGTGGTATCTGCGTGTCTGAACAACACCCCACCCCCACTCAATAGCAACCACCACAGAGGCCTGATAGTGGAACACTAAGTAGAGTGTATACATTAGAAGGAGAAGACTTCATGATGAGTGAAGCAATGCTGCAGGTCTCTCTCTCTTTCTCTCTCTCTCTCTCTCTCTCTCTCTCTAGCTCTCCCTTCATTTCAATTTTACTCTGTCACAATCCCCTCCCCTCAAAAAATAATTAATTAACAATAACCACCATGGCTTCCTGTGGCCAGATCCAAAAGCATTTACCGTCTACCAACATAAGTTTAATTCATAACAAACTAAAGTTTCTCCCTGCATGGCAACACACACACAAGCATTTGAAAATCTGCTGGTACAGTGGCCCCACTGACTGTTCTCCATGCAAGGAAGAGTTCAGAGAGTCCTCATCTAGTCACTAGGGATCTCCAGTGGCCTTTCTCTAGATTGGGGAGATGAGTGTCAGCCTTTCCCACCACAATGAGGCCAATCTCTATTCTCATGCCTGAGGACTAGTAATGAGATCTCAGCTCTCACATTTGTTCCTACCCATAGTCCCCTGAGGCTCTGCATGCCTCACTCCCATCTCCCACCAGCCATCATGTGGTGGAGGAGGAGGACCTGTCCCAGCTGGCACTGGAGAGAAGAGTGTGAGTACAGAGTGCTCTGTCCCCACTCTCAGAGAACTCACTGAGACAGAAAGACAGAGACAGTGTAAGGCACAGTACAAGATAGTAAGTATCCCTGTAGATGTAGTAGCATGTGGTAGGGAGAAAAGAGGTAAGGAGGGCTAACAGTGCTGAAGTGGAACCAAGACAAGTTTACAAGAGTTGTGTGGCATGGAGGTAACACTTAGAGGTGTGCATGTGGAAAAAAAAAAAAAGGAAGAGAAATGGAAAGCTGGGAAGGCAAGACAGTCATTAGAGAGGAAGAATACAGCTGGCTAGGAAGATAACTCAATAGGTTAGCATATCTGAGATTCCAGAAGTCCCTGGTTCAGTCCCTGCTACCATCACATGCCAGAGCTGAGAAGTGCTCTAGTCTCTCTCCTTATCACAAAAATAAACAAATTGGGACAGCAAAATAGCTCATTTAGTGCACTGCTTTGCTATATGTGTGATTCAAGTTTGAGACTGGTCCCCATTGCAGTGAAGAAAATGTTGGTGCTGTGGTTTATTTCAGTCTTTTTTTTCTAATTTATTTATTTTCCCCTTTTGTTGCCCTTATTGATTTTTATTGTAGTTGTTGATGTCATTGTTGTTAGATAGGACAGAAATGGAGAGAGGAGGGAGAAGACAGAGAGGGGGAGAGAAAAACAGACACCTGCAGAACTGCTTCACCACCTGTGAAGCAACTCCCCTTCAGGTGGGGACCTGGGGGCTTGAACCAGGATCCTTACGCCGGTCCTTGCACTTTGCGCCACCTGCGCTTAACTCGCTGTGCTACCGCCCGACTCCCAGTTTATTTCACTCTTTCCTTCTCTGTAGCTAAAGGAGAAGAAGGAGAAGATGGAAGAAGAGGAGAAGGGGGAAGAGGATGAGGAGGGGAGGAGGAGGAGGAAGAGGAGGAGAACTTCCATGTCCATACAGATCACTTGAGATGCTTCTTTTAAAATGCAGGTTGCTGGGCTACTCTCAGCTTCTGGTTCTGCTGGTCTAGCATGGGTGCTCTGAAATTTGCAGTTCTGACAAGCAGATGGCAGATCACACTGTGGCAAACACCTGGCCGGGGCCCCATAAAGGTTGCCTTTGAAGGGTTAAGGAGAAACCCGTCATGAGTGGAACATGGGAGAAGGGGCAGGGAAGTGATCAGTATGGTCCACCAGATCCCAGAGAGATTGTTGAG